>NC_091996.1:95643407-95940907 GCF_044704955.1 Pristiophorus japonicus
AGATATATCCTTCCCTTTCATAGAAACATAGAAAATAGGTGCAAGAGTAGGCCATTCGGCCCTTCGAGCCTGCACCACCATTCAATAAGATCATGGCTGATCATTCACCTCAGTACTCCTTTACTTCTTTCTCTCAAATGCACTTTCCAAATGCGCTGTTATTTCATCTTTAATAATTGATTCCAACATTTTCCCCACTGCTGATGTCAGGCTAACCGGTCTATAATTACCCATTTTCTCTCTCCCTCCTTTTTTAAAAAGTGCTGTTACATTAGCTACCCTCCAGTATATGAAGCTGATCCAGAGTCGATGGACTATTGGAAAATGATCACCAATGCATCCACTATTTCTCGGGCCACTTCCTTAAGTACTCTGGGATGCAGTCTATCAGGCCCCAGGGAGTTATCGGCCTTATATCCCATCAATTTCCCTAACAAGATTTCCCGCCTCATAAGGATATCCTTCAGTTCCTCCTTCTCACTAGACCCTCAGTCCCCTAGTACTTCCGGAAGGTTATTTGTGTCTTTCTTACTGAAGACAGAACCAAAATACTTGTTCAACTGGTCTGCCATTTCTTTGCTCCCCATTATAAATTCACGTTAATCTGGCTACAAGGGACCTACGTTTGTCTTCACTAATCTTTTTCTCTTCACATATCTATAGAAGCTTTTGCAGTCAGTTTTTATGTTCCCAGCAAGCTTCCTCTCATACTCCATTTTACCCCTCCTAATTAAACCCTTTGTCCTGCTCTGCTGAATTCAAAATTGCTCCCAGTCCTCAGATTTGCTGCTTTTTCTGGCCAATTTGTATGCCTCCTCCTTGGATTTAACACTATCCTTAATTTCCCTTGGTCGCCACGGTTGAGCCACCTTCCCCGTTTTATTTTTTACTCCTGACAGGGATGTACAATTGTTGAACTTCATCCATATAATCTTTAAATGTTTGCCATTGCCTATCCACCGTCAACCCTTTAAGTATCATTTGCCAATCTATTCCAGTCAATTCACGTCTCATACCATCGAAGGTACCTTCCCATAAATTCAGGACCCTAGTCTCTGAATTAACTGTGTCACTCTCCGTCTTAATAAAGAATTCTACCATATTATGGTCACTCTTCCCCAATGGGCCTCGCACAACAAGATTGCTAATTAGTCCTTTCTCATTACACATCATCCAGTTTAGGATGGCCAGCCCTCTAGTTGGTTCCTTGACATATTGGTCCAGAAAACCATCCCTAATACACTCCAGGAAATCCTACTCCACTGTATTGCTACAAGTTTGGTTAGCCCAATCTATATGTAGATTAAAGTCGCCCATGATAACTGCTGTACCTTTATTGAACGCATCCCTAATTTCTTGTTTGATGCTGTCCCCATCCTCACTACTGCTACCTCACTACTACTTCGATGTGGGACAAGCATTAATTTCGATCAGATCCCTCAGTGTAATAGGACGGAACATTCTGATGGGAAGGCGGATTGAAATGAATAGAGAAAAACTATTGAGTGTAAACCTGACCCAATTAACCTGATATTAAACAGGATCCATGACAAGTGGACAGGAAACAACTGCAGGATCAACTTCAACTGGGACACCAGCAACAACCAGCAGTCCAGTCGTTTCCAGCTCATCTACTGGACCCTCAACTACAGGAGGTAAATGGTGGACAATGTGACCTATTGTTTCAATACATCGCCCTGAAATTACTCTCCGAGGTGTTGGTGTACGGACACTAAACGTGTTTGTCTGATGTCCCTCTATCCCCAATTTCAGCAGAGTCTGTAATCAGTTTGTGTTAAACAGTCAAAATAGCAGAGGGAGGAATTCCATACAAACAGGCTACCCCAGGTTGTCCAAGGCGTGCTGCAGGCTCCTGTTCCAGGACTGGGCAGAGTTTCAGGCTGAGGCCCAGATGTGTGTGTGGTGAGGCTGGGTCCAGGGGCAGACTGTAGGGGCTCAGTCTGACGTTGAGGCCTGTCTTGAAAGCTGTGCAGATCATCAGAATAAGGAAAGATCATGCATTTGTATAGCGCCTTTCCCAAACTTAGGACGTCCCAAACTAATTCGCAGCCAATGTGAAGAGTAGTCACGGTTGTAATGTGACAAATGGCAACAGCAAATTTGCACACTGCAAGATCCAAGAAACAGCAAGGAGATAAATGACCAGATAATCTGTTTTAATGATGTTGTTTGGAGGATAAATATTGGTCAGGTCACTGGGGACAATTCTCCTGCTCTTCTTCTAATAGAGGCCTTGTGATCTTTTCCATCCAACTGAGAGGGCAGACAGAGCCTTATCTTGCGTCAAATCTGAATGACAACACCTCTGACTGTGCAGCACTCCCTCAGTGCTACACTGGGAGTGTCAGTCTAGATTACAACTTCAATCTCTGGAATGGCAGTATGAACCTACAACCTTCTGATTCAAAGGTTCTCATCCTGGAGAGTAGAATGAGACTCACTCTTACCTTTCGATCTGGGACAAGCATTAATTTCGATCAGATCCCTCAGTGTAATAGGACGGAACATTCTGATGGGAAGGCAGATTGAAATGAATAGAGAAAAACCATTGAGTGTAAAACTGACCAAACTAATCTGATATTAAACAGGATCCACGACAACTGGACAAGAATCAACTGCGGGATCAACTTCAACTGGGACATCAGCAGCAACCAACAGTCCAGACATTTCCAACTCATCCACTGGACCCTCAACTACAGGAGGTAAATGGCAGACAATGTGACCTATTGTTTCAATACATCGCCCTGAAGTTACTCTCTGAGCTGTGGGCACTGTTGTAATGTAGCGAATGGCAGCAGCCAAATTGCACACAGCAAGATCCAGTCAACGTAATGTGATAATGACCAGATAATCTGTTGTAGTGCGGTTGGCTGAGCGATAAATATTTGCACAGAACACAGGAGATGTCCACTGTCTTCTTTCAGCAGTGCCATAGGATCTTTTGTGTTCACTTGAGAGGGCAGACAGGGCCACAGGTTAATGTCAAATCTGAATGGGAACACCTCCGACACTGCAGTACTCCCTCAGTACTGCACTGGTAGTGTCAGCTTAGATTACGTTCTCAATCTCTAAAATAGGAATTGAACCCAAAATCTTCAGACTCAGGAGCGAAAGTGCTACCTACTAATTTGGGACTTTAATCCTGGAGGACAGAACGAGACACATCCTTCCCTTTCGATTGTGGAACCAGCACTAATTTTGAGCAGATCGCGCAGTGTAATAAGACGGGACATTCTGATGGGAAGTACAATTAAATGTATACAAAAATAACCATTAAATGAAAAACTGATCCAACTAACCTGATATTAAACAGGATCCATAACAACTGGACAGGAATCAACTGCGGGATCAACTTCAACTGGGACACCAGCAACAACCAGCAGTCCAGTCGTTTCCAGCTCATCTACTGGACCCTCAGCTACAGGAGGTAAATGGTCGACAATGTGACCTATTGTTTCAACACAGCGCCCTGAAATTACTCTCCGAGGTGTTGGTGTACGGACACTAAACGTGTTTGTCTCAAGTCCCTCTCTCCCCAATTTCTGCAGAGCGTGTAACCAGTTTGTGTTAAACAGTTAAAATATCAGAGGGAGGAATTCCATACAAACAGGTGACCCCGGGTTGTCCAAGGCGTGCTGCAGGCTCCTGTTCCAGGACTGGGCAGAGTTTCAGGCTGAGGCCCAGATGTGTGTGTGGTGAGGCTGGGTCCTGGGGCAGACTGCAGGGGCTCAGTCTGACATTGAGGCCGATCTTTGAAATCTGTGTAGATCATCAGAATAAGGAAAGAAAGATCTTGCATTTATATAGCGCCTCTTACGAACTTAGAACGTCCCAAAGTAATTCGCAGCCAATGTGAAGAGTAATTACGGTTGTAATGAGGCAAATGGCAACAGCAAATTTGTACACAGCAAGATCCAACAAACGTTAATGATATAAATCTCCAGATAATCTATTTTAATGATGTTGGTTGGGGGATAAATATTGGAAGAGGCGAGGGCCCAGGGGCAGCACGGGCCAGCCCACACTGCGATATGTGTGCGCACTAGGTCCGTGCAGCAGAGCTGGTCTCCAGTCGTCTTGGGTAACCCTTGCCACTGGACCGAGACCTCGCTCTGTCAAGCCCGTGTGGTGGCTGGTGTGCAACGGCCACCCCACGTTAAAAAAATCCACCCACAGGCATCTTCCACCCTTCACGATGTAGTTCGGGATCTGGAATATTCGGTCCTTTATTGAAACACCTGTGAACTCATCCCTTTTTGGTGTGGAAGCAAGTCATCCTCACTTTGAGGGACTACCTATGATGAAATATTGGTCAGGTCACTGGGGACAATTCTCCTGCTCTTCTTCTAATAGAGGCCTTGTGATCTTTTCCATCCAACTGAGAGGGCAGACAGAGCCTTATCTTATGTCAAATCTGAATGACAACTCCTCTGACTGTGCAGCACTCCCTCAGTGCTACACTGGGTGTGTCAGTCTAGATAACGCCCTGAATCTCTGGAATGGCAGTATCAACCTACAACCTTCTGACTCAAAGGTTCTTATCCTAGAGGTTTGAACGAGATATATCCTTCCCTTTCATAGAAACATAGAAAATAGGTGCAAGAGTAGGCCATTCAGCCCTTCGAGCCTGCACCACCATTCAATAAGATCATGGCTGATCATTCACCTCAGTACCCCTTGACTTCTTTCTCTCAAATGCACTTTCCAAATGCGCTGTTATTTCATCTTTAATAATTGATTCCAACATTTTCCCCACTGCTGATGTCAGGTTAACCGGTCTATAATTACCCATTTTCTCTCTCCCTCCTTTTTTAAAAAGTGCTGTTACATTAGCTACCCTCCAGTATATGAAGCTGATCCAGAGTCGATGGACTATTGGATAATGATCACCAATGCATCCACTATTTCTAGGGCCACTTCCTTAAGTACTCTGGGATGCAGTCTATCAGGCCCCAGGGAGTTATCGGCCTTATATCCCATCAATTTCCCTAACAAGATTTCCCGCCTCATAAGGATATCCTTCAGTTCCTCCTTCTCACTAGACCCTCGGTCCCCTAGTACTTCCAGAAGGTTATTTGTGTCTTTCTTCGTGAAGACAGAACCAAAATATTTGTTCAACTGGTCTGCCATTTCTTTGCTCCCCATTATAAATTCACGTTAATCTGGCTACAAGGGACCTACGTTTGTCTTCACTAATCTTTTTCTCTTCACATATCTATAGAAGCTTTTGCAGTCAGTTTTTATGTTCCCAGCAAGCTTCCTCTCATACTCCATTTTACCCCTCCTAATTAAACCCTTTGTCCTGCTCTGCTGAATTCAAAATTGCTCCCAGTCCTCAGATTTGCTGCTTTTTCTGGCCAATTTGTATGCCTCCTTCTTGGATTTAACACTATCCTTAATTTCCCTTGGTAGCCACGGTTGAGCCACCTTCCCCGTTTTATTTTTTACTCCTGACAGGGATGTACAATTGTTGAACTTCATCCATATAATCTTTAAATGTTTGCCATTGCCTATCCACCGTCAACCCTTTAAGTATCATTTGCCAATCTATTCCAGTCAATTCACGTCTCATACCATCGAAGGTACCTTCCCATAAATTCAGGACCCTAGTCTCTGAATTAACTGTGTCACTCTCCGTCTTAATAAAGAATTCTACCATATTATGGTCACTCTTCCCCAATGGGCCTCGCACAACAAGATTGCTAATTAGTCCTTTCTCATTACACATCATCCAGTTTAGGATGGCCAGCCCTCTAGTTGGTTCCTCGACATATTGGTCCAGAAAACCATCCCTAATACACTCCAGGAAATCCTACTCCACTGTATTGCTACAAGTTTGGTTAGCCCAATCTATATGTAGATTAAAGTCGCCCATGATAACTGCTGTACCTTTATTGAACGCATCCCTAATTTCTTGTTTGATGCTGTCCCCATCCTCACTACTGCTACCTCACTACTACTTCGATGTGGGACAAGCATTAATTTCGATCAGATCCCTCAGTGTAATAGGACGGAACATTCTGATGGGAAGGCGGATTGAAATGAATAGAGAAAAACCATTGAGTGTAAACCTGACCCAACTAACCTGATATTAAACAGGATCCACGACAAGTGGACAGGAATCAACTGCAGGATCAACTTCAACTGGGACACCAGCAACAACCAGCAGTCCAGTCGTTTCCAGCTCATCTACTGGACCCTCAACTACAGGAGGTAAATGGTGGACAATGTGACTTATTGTTTCAATACATCGCCCTGAAATTACTCTCTGAGGTGTCGGCACTGTTGTAATGGAGCGAATTTCAGCAGCCAAATTGCACACAACAAGATCTAATCAACAATGTGATAATGACCAGATAATCTATTTTAGTGAGGTTGGCTGGAGGATAAATATGCCCAGGACACCAGGAGATGTCCACTGCTATTCTTCCAAAAGTGCCATAGGATCTTTTATGTTCACTTGAGAGGGCAGACAGGGTCACAGGTTAATGTCAAATCTGAGTGAGAACACCTCTGACACTGCAGTACTCCCTCAGTACTGCACTGGTAGTGTCAGCTTAGATTATGCTCTCATTCTCTAACATGGTACTTTAACCCCAATCTTCTGACTCAGAAGCGAAAGTGCTATCCACTAATTTGGGACTTTAATCCTGGAGGGTAGAACGAGACACATCCATCCCTTTTGATGTGGCACAAGTATTAATTTCCCACTATGTAAGACTACGGAACATTCTGATGGGAAGGCAGGTTGAAATGAATGGAGAAAAATCACTGAGTGTAGAACTGACCCAACTAACCTGATATTAAATAGGATCCACGACAACTGGACAGGAATCAACTGCAGGATCAACTTCAACTGGGACACCAGCAGCAACCAGCAGTCCAGATGTTTCCACCTCATCCACTGGACCCTCAACTACAGGAGGTAAATGGTAGACAATGTGACCTATTGTTTCAACACATCGCCCTGAAATTACTCTCCGAGGTGTTGGTGTAAGGACACTAAACGTGTTTGTCTGATGTCCCTCTATCCCCAATTTCTGCAGAGTCTGTAACCAGTTTGTGTTTAACAGTTAAAATATCAGAGGGAGGAATTCCATACAAACAGGCGACCCCGGGTTGTCCAAGGCGTGCTGCAGGCTCCTGTTCCAAGACTGGGCAGAGTTTCAGGCTGAGGCCCAGATGTGTGTGTGGTGAGGCTGTGTCCAGGGGCAGACTGTAGGGGCTCAGTCTGACGTTGAGGCCTGTCTCTGAAAGCTGTGCAGATCATCAGAATAAGGAAAGATCATGCATTTGTATAGCGCCTTTCCCGAACTTAGGACGTCCCAAAGTAATTCGCAGCCAATGTGAAGAGTAGTCACGGTTGTAATGTGACAAATGGCAACAGCAAATTTGCACACTGCAAGACCCAAGAAACAGCAAGGAGATAAATGACCAGATAATCTGTTTTAATGATGGTGGTTGGAGGATAAATATTGGTCAGGTCACTGGGGACAATTCTTCTGCTCTTCTTCTAATAGAGGCCTTGTGATCTTTTCCATCCACCTGATAGGGGAGACAGAGCCTTATCTTGCGTCAAATCTGAATGACAACACCTCTGATTGTGCAGCACTCCCTCAGTGTTACACTGGGAGTGTCAGTCTAGATTTCAACATCAATCTCTGGAATGGCAGTATGAACCTACAACCTTCTGACTCAAAGGTTCTCATCCTGGAGAGTAGAATGAGACTCACTCTTACCTTTCGATGTGGGACAAGCATTAATTTCGATCAGATCCCACAGTGTAATAGGACGGAACATTCTGATGGGAAGGCAGATTGAAATGAATAGAGAAAAACCATTGAGTGTAAAACTGACCAAACTAATCTGATATTAAACAGGATCCACGACAACTGGACAAGAATCAACTGCGGGATCAACATCAACTGGGACACCAGCAGCAACCAACAGTCCAGACATTTCCACCTCATCCACTGGACCCTCAACTACAGGAGGTAAATGGCAGACAATGTGACCTATTGTTTCAACACATCGCCCTGAAGTTACTCTCTGAGCTGTGGGCACTGTTGCAATGTAGCGAATGGCAGCAGCCAAATTGCACACAGCAAGATCCAATCAACGTAATGTGATAATGACCAGATAATCTGTTTTAGTGCGGTTGGCTGAGCGATAAATATTTGCACAGAACACAGGAGATGTCCACTGTCTTCTTTCAGCAGTGCCATAGGATCTTTTGTGTTCACTTGAGAGGGCAGACAGGGCCACAGGTTAATGTCAAATCTGAATGAGAACACCTCCGACACTGCAGTACTCCCTCAGTACTGCATTGGTAGTGTCAGCTTAGATTACGTTCTCAATCTCTAAAATAGGAATTGAACCCAAAATCTTTTGACTCAGGAGCGAAAGTGCTACCCACTAATTTGGGACTTTAATCCTGGAGGACAGAACGAGACACATCCTTCCCTTTCGATTGTGGAACCAGTACTAATTTTGAGCAGATCGCGCAGTGTAATAAGACGGGACATTCTGATGGGAAGTACAATTAAATGTATACAAAAATAACCATTAAATGAAAAACTGATCCAACTAACCTGATATTAAACAGGATCCATGACAACTGGACAGGAATCAACTGCGGGATCAACTTCAACTGGGACACCAGCAGGAACCAGCAGTCCAGACGTTTCCACCTCATCCACTGGACCCTCAGCTACAGGAGGTAAATGGTAGACAATGTGACCTATTGTTTCAACACATCGCCCTGAAATTACTCTCCGAGGTTTTGGTGTACGGACACTAAATGTGTTTGTCTCAAGTCCCTCTCTCCCCAATTTCTGCACAGCGTGTAACCAGTTTGTGTTAAACAGTTAAAATATCAGAGGGAGGAATTCCATACAAACAGGCGACCCCGGGTTGTCCAAGGCGTGCTGCAGGCTCCTGTTCCAGGACTGGGCAGAGTTTCAGGCTGAGGTCCAGATGTGTGTGTGGTGAGGCTGGGTCCTGAGGCTGACTGCAGGGGCTCAGTCTGACATTGAGGCCTGTCTTTGAAATCTGTGTAGATCATCAGAATAAGGAAAGAAAGATCTTGCATTTATATAGCGCCTCTTACGAACTTAGAACGTCTCAAAGTAATTCGCAGCCAATGTGAAGAGTAATTACGGTTGTAATGAGGCAAATGGCAACAGCAAATTTGTACACAGCACGATCCAACAAACGTTAATGATATAAATCTCCAGATAATCTATTTTAATGATGTTGGTTGGGGGATAAATATTGAAAGAGGCAAGGGCCCTGGGGCAGCACGGGCCAGCCCACTGTGGAAATGTATTTTTATCTAAGCTGATACCATACGGTATTTGTGTGCCTTTTGATTAAAATGGAGTCCTGGCCCTTCCAGAACTTTCTGCATTTTAGCAGTCAGCTTGCATAAACAGCTAAACCTGGTTTGAGATGGCTGATGGCCATCAGACAGCTAGGAGACAAGTCATGCTGAGACAAGTAACCCCCCATGGTGCTCTCCTATTGTCTACACTACAGGAGTTGCATGTCATCCCACCCTTATCTTCTAGCCATTATCACTTTCCGAGACCTCATCCATTTGATGCAAACAGATAAACTGACCAGGAAATTGGAACAATCCCTACACAATACAAGACAGGTGATAGCCCATTACCTATGACTCATGGAGTAATGGCCGTTTGGCTTTCTGATAACCCTGACAAAAGGAAATATCTGGATACCATGTCAGGACCAGGATATAGTAATTAACTCTTTATCTGTATTCACTGACTGTGAGACAGAGCAATACACAGGGAGAGGCCAGAACTTTGGTTTTACTGTATAAATATCTTGTTAAACTGAACCATTTCGGAGGTGTTCACTTAGCCCTTGACTGAGTGTGACCTACCCCTTGCGAGCAAGTAAATTAAAGAAACTTCTACCGGAGCTGTAAGTGTCGGAGTCATTCTTTTCGGAAGTCGAGATTTCGACACCACACTGCGATATGTGTGATCACTAGGTCCGTGCAGCAGAGCTGGTCTCCAGTCGTCTTGGGTAACCCTTGCCACTGGACCAAGATCTCGCTCTGTCAAGCCCATGTGGTGCTGGTGTGCAACGACCACCCCACGTTAAAAAATTCCACCCACAGGCATCTTCCACCCTTCACGATGTAGTTCGGGATCTGGAATATTAGGTCCTTTATTGAAACACCTGTGAACTCATCCCTTTTTGGTGTGGAAGCAAGTCATCCTCACTTTGAGGGACTACCTATGATGAAATATTGGTCAGGTCACTGGGGACAATTCTCCTGCTCTTCTTCTAATAGAGGCCTTGTGATCTTTTCCATCCACCTGAGAGGGCAGACAGAGCCTTATCTTGCGTCAAATCTGAATGACAACACCTCTGATTGTGCAGCACTCCCTCAGTGCTACACTGGGAGTGTCAGTCTAGATTACAACTTCAATCTCTGGAATGGCAGTATGAACCTACAACCTTCTGACTCAAAGGTTCTCATCCTGGAGAGTAGAATGAGACTCACTCTTACCTTTCGATCTGGGACAAGCATTAATTTCGATCAGATCCCTCAGTGTAATAGGACGGAACATTCTGATGGGAAGGCAGATTGAAATGAATAGAGAAAAACCATTGAGTGTAAAACTGACCAAACTAATCTGATATTAAACAGGATCCACGACAACTGGACAAGAATCAACTGCGGGATCAACATCAACTGGGACACCAGCAGCAACCAACAGTCCAGACATTTCCAACTCATCCACTGGACCCTCAACTACAGGAGGTAAATGGCAGACAATGTGACCTATTGTTTCAACACATCGCCCTGAAGTTACTCTCTGAGCTGTGGGCACTGTTGTAATGTAGCGAATGGCAGCAGCCAAATTGCACACAGCAAGATCCAGTCAACGTAATGTGATAACGACCAGATAATCTGTTGTAGTGTGGTTGGCTGAGCGATAAATATTTGCACAGAACACAGGAGATGTCCACTGTCTTCTTTCAGCAGTGCCATAGGATCTTTTGTGTTCACTTGAGAGGGAAGACAGGGCCACAGGTTAATGTCAAATCTGAATGAGAACACCTCCGACACTGCAGTACTCCCTCAGTACTGCACTGGTAGTGTCAGCTTAGATTACGTTCTCAATCTCTAAAATAGGAATTGAACCCAAAATCTTTTGACTCAGGAGCGAAAGTGCTACCCACTAATTTGGGACTTTAATCCTGGAGGACAGAACGAGACACATCCTTCCCTTTCGATTGTGGAACCAGTACTAATTTTGAGCAGATCGCGCAGTGTAATAAGACGGGACATTCTGATGGGAAGTACAATTAAATGTATACAAAAATAACCATGAAATGAAAAACTGATCCAACTAACCTGATATTAAACAGGATCCATGACAACTGGACAGGAATCAACTGCGGGATCAACTTCAACTGGGACACCAGCAGCAACCAGCAGTCCAGGCGTTTCCACCTCATCCACTGGACCCTCAGCTACAGGAGGTAAATGGTAGACAATGTGACCTATTGTTTCAACACAGCGCCCTGAAATTACTCTCCGAGGTGTTAGTGTACGGACACTAAACGTGTTTGTCTCAAGTCCCTCTCTCCCCAATTTCTGCAGAGCGTGTAACCAGTTTGTGTTAAACAGTTAAAATATCAGAGGGAGGAATTCCATACAAACAGGCGACCCGGGTTGTCCAAGGCGTGCTGCATGCTCCTGTTCCAGGACTGGGCAGAGTTTCAGGCTGAGGCCCAGATGTGTGTGTGGTGAGGCTGGGTCCTGGGGCAGACTGCAGGGGCTCAGTCTGACATTGAGGCCTGTCTTTGAAATCTGTGTAGATCATCAGAATAAGGAAAGAAAGATCTTGCATTTATATAGCGCCTCTTATGAACTTAGAACGTCCCAAAGTAATTCGCAGCCAATGTGAAGAGTAATTACGGTTGTAATGAGGCAAATGGCAACAGCAAATTTGTACACAGCAAGATCCAACAAACGTTAATGATATAAATCTCCAGATAATCTATTTTAATGATGTTGGTTGGGGGATAAATATTGGAAGAGGCGAGGGCCCAGGGGCAGCACGGGCCAGCCCACACTGCGATATGTGAGCGCACTAGGTCCGTGCAGCAGAGCTTGTCTCCAGTCGTCTTGGGTAACCCTTGCCACTGGACCGAGACCTCGCTCTGTCAAGCCCGTGTGGTGGCTGGTGTGCAACGGCCACCCCACGTTAAAAAAATCCACGCACAGGCATCTTCCACCCTTCAGGATGTAGTTCGGGATCTGGAATATTAGGTCCTTTATTGAATCACCTGTGAACTCATCCCTTTTTGGTGTGGAAGCAAGTCATCCTCACTTTGAGGGACTACCTATGATGAAATATTGGTCAGGTCACTGGGGACAATTCTCCTGCTCTTCTTCTAATAGAGGCCTTGTGATCTTTTCCATCCAACTGAGAGGGCAGACAGAGCCTTATCTTGCGTCAAATCTGAATGACAACACCTCTGACTGTGCAGCACTCCCTCAGTGCTACACTGGGAGTGTCAGTCTGGATAACGCCCTGAATCTCTAGAATGGCAGTATCAACCTACAACCTTCTGACTCAAAGGTTCTCACCCTAGAGGTTTGAACGAGATATATCCTTCCCTTTCATAGAAACATAGAAAATAGGTGCAAGAGTAGGCCATTCGGCCCTTCGAGCCTGCACCACCATTCAATAAGATCATGGCTGATCATTCACCTCAGTACTCCTTTACTTCTTTCTCTCAAATGCACTTTCCAAATGCGCTGTTATTTCATCTTTAATAATTGATTCCAACATTTTCCCCACTGCTGATGTCAGGCTAACCGGTCTATAATTACCCATTTTCTCTCTCCCTCCTTTTTTAAAAAGTGCTGTTACATTAGCTACCCTCCAGTATATGAAGCTGATCCAGAGTCGATGGACTATTGGAAAATGATCGCCAATGCATCCACTATTTCTCGGGCCACTTCCTTAAGTACTCTGGGATGCAGTTTATCAGGCCCCAGGGAGTTATCGGCCTTATATCCCATCAATTTCCCTAACAAGATTTCCCGCCTCATAAGGATATCCTTCAGTTCCTCCTTCTCACTAGACCCTCAGTCCCCTAGTACTTCCGGAAGGTTATTTGTGTCTTTCTTACTGAAGACAGAACCAAAATACTTGTTCAACTGGTCTGCCATTTCTTTGCTCCCCATTATAAATTCACGTTAATCTGGCTACAAGGGACCTACGTTTGTCTTCACTAATCTTTTTCTCTTCACATATCTATAGAAGCTTTTGCAGTCAGTTTTTATGTTCCCAGCAAGCTTCCTCTCATACTCCATTTTACCCCTCCTAATTAAACCCTTTGTCCTGCTCTGCTGAATTCAAAATTGCTCCCAGTCCTCAGATTTGCTGCTTTTTCTGGCCAATTTGTATGCCTCCTCCTTGGATTTAACACTATCCTTAATTTCCCTTGGTCGCCACGGTTGAGCCACCTTCCCCGTTTTATTTTTTACTCCTGACAGGGATGTACAATTGTTGAACTTCATCCATATAATCTTTAAATGTTTGCCATTGCCTATCCACCGTCAACCCTTTAAGTATCATTTGCCAATCTATTCCAGTCAATTCACGTCTCATACCATCGAAGGTACCTTCCCATAAATTCAGGACCCTAGTCTCTGAATTAACTGTGTCACTCTCCGTCTTAATAAAGAATTCTACCATATTATGGTCACTCTTCCCCAATGGGCCTCGCACAACAAGATTGCTAATTAGTCCTTTCTCATTACACATCATCCAGTTTAGGATGGCCAGCCCTCTAGTTGGTTCCTTGACATATTGGTCCAGAAAACCATCCCTAATACACTCCAGGAAATCCTACTCCACTGTATTGCTACAAGTTTGGTTAGCCCAATCTATATGTAGATTAAAGTCGCCCATGATAACTGCTGTACCTTTATTGAACGCATCCCTAATTTCTTGTTTGATGCTGTCCCCATCCTCACTACTGCTACCTCACTACTACTTCGATGTGGGACAAGCATTAATTTCGATCAGATCCCTCAGTGTAATAGGACGGAACATTCTGATGGGAAGGCGGATTGAAATGAATAGAGAAAAACTATTGAGTGTAAACCTGACCCAATTAACCTGATATTAAACAGGATCCATGACAAGTGGACAGGAAACAACTGCAGGATCAACTTCAACTGGGACACCAGCAACAACCAGCAGTCCAGTCGTTTCCAGCTCATCTACTGGACCCTCAACTACAGGAGGTAAATGGTGGACAATGTGACCTATTGTTTCAATACATCGCCCTGAAATTACTCTCCGAGGTGTTGGTGTACGGACACTAAACGTGTTTGTCTGATGTCCCTCTATCCCCAATTTCAGCAGAGTCTGTAATCAGTTTGTGTTAAACAGTCAAAATAGCAGAGGGAGGAATTCCATACAAACAGGCTACCCCAGGTTGTCCAAGGCGTGCTGCAGGCTCCTGTTCCAGGACTGGGCAGAGTTTCAGGCTGAGGCCCAGATGTGTGTGTGGTGAGGCTGGGTCCAGGGGCAGACTGTAGGGGCTCAGTCTGACGTTGAGGCCTGTCTTGAAAGCTGTGCAGATCATCAGAATAAGGAAAGATCATGCATTTGTATAGCGCCTTTCCCAAACTTAGGACGTCCCAAACTAATTCGCAGCCAATGTGAAGAGTAGTCACGGTTGTAATGTGACAAATGGCAACAGCAAATTTGCACACTGCAAGATCCAAGAAACAGCAAGGAGATAAATGACCAGATAATCTGTTTTAATGATGTTGTTTGGAGGATAAATATTGGTCAGGTCACTGGGGACAATTCTCCTGCTCTTCTTCTAATAGAGGCCTTGTGATCTTTTCCATCCAACTGAGAGGGCAGACAGAGCCTTATCTTGCGTCAAATCTGAATGACAACACCTCTGACTGTGCAGCACTCCCTCAGTGCTACACTGGGAGTGTCAGTCTAGATTACAACTTCAATCTCTGGAATGGCAGTATGAACCTACAACCTTCTGATTCAAAGGTTCTCATCCTGGAGAGTAGAATGAGACTCACTCTTACCTTTCGATCTGGGACAAGCATTAATTTCGATCAGATCCCTCAGTGTAATAGGACGGAACATTCTGATGGGAAGGCAGATTGAAATGAATAGAGAAAAACCATTGAGTGTAAAACTGACCAAACTAATCTGATATTAAACAGGATCCACGACAACTGGACAAGAATCAACTGCGGGATCAACTTCAACTGGGACATCAGCAGCAACCAACAGTCCAGACATTTCCAACTCATCCACTGGACCCTCAACTACAGGAGGTAAATGGCAGACAATGTGACCTATTGTTTCAATACATCGCCCTGAAGTTACTCTCTGAGCTGTGGGCACTGTTGTAATGTAGCGAATGGCAGCAGCCAAATTGCACACAGCAAGATCCAGTCAACGTAATGTGATAATGACCAGATAATCTGTTGTCGTGCGGTTGGCTGAGCGATAAATATTTGCACAGAACACAGGAGATGTCCACTGTCTTCTTTCAGCAGTGCCATAGGATCTTTTGTGTTCACTTGAGAGGGCAGACAGGGCCACAGGTTAATGTCAAATCTGAATGGGAACACCTCCGACACTGCAGTACTCCCTCAGTACTGCACTGGTAGTGTCAGCTTAGATTACGTTCTCAATCTCTAAAATAGGAATTGAACCCAAAATCTTCAGACTCAGGAGCGAAAGTGCTACCTACTAATTTGGGACTTTAATCCTGGAGGACAGAACGAGACACATCCTTCCCTTTCGATTGTGGAACCAGCACTAATTTTGAGCAGATCGCGCAGTGTAATAAGACGGGACATTCTGATGGGAAGTACAATTAAATGTATACAAAAATAACCATTAAATGAAAAACTGATCCAACTAACCTGATATTAAACAGGATCCATAACAACTGGACAGGAATCAACTGCGGGATCAACTTCAACTGGGACACCAGCAACAACCAGCAGTCCAGTCGTTTCCAGCTCATCTACTGGACCCTCAGCTACAGGAGGTAAATGGTCGACAATGTGACCTATTGTTTCAACACAGCGCCCTGAAATTACTCTCCGAGGTGTTGGTGTACGGACACTAAACGTGTTTGTCTCAAGTCCCTCTCTCCCCAATTTCTGCAGAGCGTGTAACCAGTTTGTGTTAAACAGTTAAAATATCAGAGGGAGGAATTCCATACAAACAGGTGACCCCGGGTTGTCCAAGGCGTGCTGCAGGCTCCTGTTCCAGGACTGGGCAGAGTTTCAGGCTGAGGCCCAGATGTGTGTGTGGTGAGGCTGGGTCCTGGGGCAGACTGCAGGGGCTCAGTCTGACATTGAGGCCGATCTTTGAAATCTGTGTAGATCATCAGAATAAGGAAAGAAAGATCTTGCATTTATATAGCGCCTCTTACGAACTTAGAACGTCCCAAAGTAATTCGCAGCCAATGTGAAGAGTAATTACGGTTGTAATGAGGCAAATGGCAACAGCAAATTTGTACACAGCAAGATCCAACAAACGTTAATGATATAAATCTCCAGATAATCTATTTTAATGATGTTGGTTGGGGGATAAATATTGGAAGAGGCGAGGGCCCAGGGGCAGCACGGGCCAGCCCACACTGCGATATGTGTGCGCACTAGGTCCGTGCAGCAGAGCTGGTCTCCAGTCGTCTTGGGTAACCCTTGCCACTGGACCGAGACCTCGCTCTGTCAAGCCCGTGTGGTGGCTGGTGTGCAACGGCCACCCCACGTTAAAAAAATCCACCCACAGGCATCTTCCACCCTTCACGATGTAGTTCGGGATCTGGAATATTCGGTCCTTTATTGAAACACCTGTGAACTCATCCCTTTTTGGTGTGGAAGCAAGTCATCCTCACTTTGAGGGACTACCTATGATGAAATATTGGTCAGGTCACTGGGGACAATTCTCCTGCTCTTCTTCTAATAGAGGCCTTGTGATCTTTTCCATCCAACTGAGAGGGCAGACAGAGCCTTATCTTATGTCAAATCTGAATGACAACTCCTCTGACTGTGCAGCACTCCCTCAGTGCTACACTGGGTGTGTCAGTCTAGATAACGCCCTGAATCTCTGGAATGGCAGTATCAACCTACAACCTTCTGACTCAAAGGTTCTTATCCTAGAGGTTTGAACGAGATATATCCTTCCCTTTCATAGAAACATAGAAAATAGGTGCAAGAGTAGGCCATTCAGCCCTTCGAGCCTGCACCACCATTCAATAAGATCATGGCTGATCATTCACCTCAGTACCCCTTGACTTCTTTCTCTCAAATGCACTTTCCAAATGCGCTGTTATTTCATCTTTAATAATTGATTCCAACATTTTCCCCACTGCTGATGTCAGGTTAACCGGTCTATAATTACACATTTTCTCTCTCCCTCCTTTTTTAAAAAGTGCTGTTACATTAGCTACCCTCCAGTATATGAAGCTGATCCAGAGTCGATGGACTATTGGATAATGATCACCAATGCATCCACTATTTCTAGGGCCACTTCCTTAAGTACTCTGGGATGCAGTCTATCAGGCCCCAGGGAGTTATCGGCCTTATATCCCATCAATTTCCCTAACAAGATTTCCCGCCTCATAAGGATATCCTTCAGTTCCTCCTTCTCACTAGACCCTCGGTCCCCTAGTACTTCCAGAAGGTTATTTGTGTCTTTCTTCGTGAAGACAGAACCAAAATATTTGTTCAACTGGTCTGCCATTTCTTTGCTCCCCATTATAAATTCACGTTAATCTGGCTACAAGGGACCTACGTTTGTCTTCACTAATCTTTTTCTCTTCACATATCTATAGAAGCTTTTGCAGTCAGTTTTTATGTTCCCAGCAAGCTTCCTCTCATACTCCATTTTACCCCTCCTAATTAAACCCTTTGTCCTGCTCTGCTGAATTCAAAATTGCTCCCAGTCCTCAGATTTGCTGCTTTTTCTGGCCAATTTGTATGCCTCCTTCTTGGATTTAACACTATCCTTAATTTCCCTTGGTAGCCACGGTTGAGCCACCTTCCCCGTTTTATTTTTTACTCCTGACAGGGATGTACAATTGTTGAACTTCATCCATATAATCTTTAAATGTTTGCCATTGCCTATCCACCGTCAACCCTTTAAGTATCATTTGCCAATCTATTCCAGTCAATTCACGTCTCATACCATCGAAGGTACCTTCCCATAAATTCAGGACCCTAGTCTCTGAATTAACTGTGTCACTCTCCGTCTTAATAAAGAATTCTACCATATTATGGTCACTCTTCCCCAATGGGCCTCGCACAACAAGATTGCTAATTAGTCCTTTCTCATTACACATCATCCAGTTTAGGATGGCCAGCCCTCTAGTTGGTTCCTCGACATATTGGTCCAGAAAACCATCCCTAATACACTCCAGGAAATCCTACTCCACTGTATTGCTACAAGTTTGGTTAGCCCAATCTATATGTAGATTAAAGTCGCCCATGATAACTGCTGTACCTTTATTGAACGCATCCCTAATTTCTTGTTTGATGCTGTCCCCATCCTCACTACTGCTACCTCACTACTACTTCGATGTGGGACAAGCATTAATTTCGATCAGATCCCTCAGTGTAATAGGACGGAACATTCTGATGGGAAGGCGGATTGAAATGAATAGAGAAAAACCATTGAGTGTAAACCTGACCCAACTAACCTGATATTAAACAGGATCCACGACAAGTGGACAGGAATCAACTGCAGGATCAACTTCAACTGGGACACCAGCAACAACCAGCAGTCCAGTCGTTTCCAGCTCATCTACTGGACCCTCAACTACAGGAGGTAAATGGTGGACAATGTGACCTATTGTTTCAATACATCGCCCTGAAATTACTCTCTGAGGTGTCGGCACTGTTGTAATGGAGCGAATTTCAGCAGCCAAATTGCACACAACAAGATCTAATCAACAATGTGATAATGACCAGATAATCTATTTTAGTGAGGTTGGCTGGAGGATAAATATGCCCAGGACACCAGGAGATGTCCACTGCTATTCTTCCAAAAGTGCCATAGGATCTTTTATGTTCACTTGAGAGGGCAGACAGGGTCACAGGTTAATGTCAAATCTGAGTGAGAACACCTCTGACACTGCAGTACTCCCTCAGTACTGCACTGGTAGTGTCAGCTTAGATTACGCTCTCATTCTCTAACATGGGACTTTAACCCAAATCTTCTGACTCAGGGGTGAAAGTGCTATCCACTAATTTGGGACTTTAATCCTGGAGGGTAGAACGAGACACATCCATCCCTTTTGATGTGGCACAAGTATTAATTTCCCACTATGTAAGACTACGGAACATTCTGATGGGAAGGCGGGTTGAAATGAATGGAGAAAAACCACTGAGTGTAGAACTGACCCAACGAACCTGATATTAAATAGGATCCACGACAACTGGACAGGAATCAACTGCAGGATCAACTTCAACTGGGACACCAGCAGCAACCAGCAGTCCAGATGTTTCCACCTCATCCACTGGACCCTCAACTACAGGAGGTAAATGGTAGACAATGTGACCTATTGTTTCAACACATCGCCCTGAAATTACTCTCCGAGGTGTTGGTGTAAGGACACTAAACGTGTTTGTCTGATGTCCCTCTATCCCCAATTTCTGCAGAGTCTGTAACCAGTTTGTGTTAAACAGTTAAAATATCAGAGGGAGGAATTCCATACAAACAGGCGACCCTGGGTTGTCCAAGGCGTGCTGCAGGCTCCTGTTCCAGGACTGGGCAGAGTTTCAGGCTGAGGCCCAGATGTGTGTGTGGTGAGGCTGGGTCCAGGGGCAGACTGTAGGGGCTCAGTCTGACGTTGAGGCCTGTCTCTGAAAGCTGTGTAGATCATCAGAATAAGGAAAGATCATGCATTTGTATAGCGCCTTTCCCGAACTTAGGACGTCCCAAAGTAATTCGCAGCCAATGTGAAGAGTAGTCACGGTTGTAATGTAGCAAATGGCAACAGCAAATTTGCACACTGCAAGATCCAAGAAACAGCAAGGAGATAAATGACCAGATAATCTGTTTTAATGATGTTGGTTGGAGGATAAATATTGGTCAGGTCACTGGGGACAATTCTCCTGCTCTTCTTCTAATAGAGGCCTTGTGATCTTTTCCATCCACCTGACAGGGGAGACAGAGCCTTATCTTGCGTCAAATCTGAATGACAACACCTCTGATTGTGCAGCACTCCCTCAGTGCTACACTGGGAGTGTCAGTCTAGATTACAACATCAATCTCTGGAATGGCAGTATGAACCTACAACCTTCTGACTCAAAGGTTCTCATCCTGGAGAGTAGAATGAGACTCACTCTTACCTTTCTATCTGGAACAAGCATTAATTTCGATCAGATCCCACAGTTTAATAGGACGGAACATTCTGATGGGAAGGCAGATTGAATTGAATAGAGAAAAACCATTGAGTGTAAAACTGACCAAACTAATCTGATATTAAACAGGATCCACGACAACTGGACAAGAATCAACTGCGGGATCAACTTCAACTGGGACATCAGCAGCAACCAACAGTCCCGACATTTCCACCTTATCCACTGGACCCTCAACTACAGGAGGTAAATGGCAGACAATGTGACCTATTGTTTCAACACATCGCCCTGAAGTTACTCTCTGAGCTGTGGGCACTGTTGTAATGTAGCGAATGGCAGCAGCCAAATTGCACAAAGCAAGATCCAGTCAACGTAATGTGATAATGACCAGATAATCTGTTGTAGTGCGGTTGGCTGAGCGATAAAAGTTTGCACAGAACACAGGAGATGTCCACTGTCTTCTTTCAGCAGTGCCATAGGATCTTTTGTGTTCACTTGAGGGGGCAGACAGGGCCACAGGTTAATGTCAAATCTGCCTCCGACACTGCAGTACTCCCTCAGTACTGCACTGGTAGTGTCAGCTTAGATTACGTTCTCAATCTCTAAAATGGGAATTGAACCCAAAATCTTCTGACTCAGGAGCGAAAGTGCTACCCACTAATTTGGGACTTTAATCCTGGAGGACAGAACGAGACACATCCTTCCCTTTCGATTGTGGAACCAGCACTAATTTTGAGCAGATCGCGCAGTGTAATAAGACGGGACATTCTGATGGGAAGTACAATTAAATGTATACCAAAATAACCATTAAACGAAAAACTGACCCAACTAACCTGATATTAAACAGGATCCATGGCAACTGGACAGGAATCAACTGCGGGATCAACTTCAACTGGGACACCAGCAGCAAACAGCAGTCCAGACGTTTCCACCTCATCCACTGGACCCTCAGCTACAGGAGGTAAATGGTAGACAATGTGACCTATTGTTACAACACAGCGCCCTGAAATTACTCTCCGAGGTGTTGGTGTACGGACACTAAACGTGTTTGTCTCAAGTCCCTCTCTCCCCAATTTCTGCAGAGCATGTAACCAGTTTGTGTTAAACAGTTAAAATATCAGAGGGAGGAATTCCATACAAACAGGCGACCCCGGGTTGTCCAAGGCGTGCTGCAGGCTCCTGTTCCAGGACTGGGCAGAGTTTCAGGCTGAGGCCCAGATGTGTGTGTGGTGAGGCTGGGTCCTGAGGCAGACTGTAGAGGCTCAGTCTGACATTGAGGCCTGTCTCTGAAATCTGTGTAGATCATCAGAATAAGGAAAGAAAGATCTTGCATTTATATAGCGCCTCTTACGAACTTAGTACGTCCCAAAGTAATTCGCAGCCAATGTGAAGAGTAATTACGGTTGTAATGAGGCAAATGGCAACAGCAAATTTGTACACAGCACGATCCAACAAACGTTAATGATATAAATCTCCAGATAATCTATTTTAATGATGTTGGTTGGGGGATAAATATTGGAAGAGGCAAGGACCCTGGGGCAGCACGGGCCAGCCCACTGTGGAAATGTATTTTTATCTAAGCTGATACCATACGGTATTTGTGTGCCTTTTGATTAAAATGGAGTCCTGGCCCTTCCAGAACTTTCTGCATTTTAGCAGTCAGCTTGCATAAACAGCTAAACCTGGTTTGAGATGGCTGATGGCCATCAGACAGCTAGGAGACAAGTCATGCTGAGACAAGTAACCCCCCATGGTGCTCTCCTATTGTCTACACTACAGGAGTTGCATGTCACCCCACCCTTATCTTCTAGCCATTATCTCTTTCCGAGACCTCATCCATTTGATGCAAACAGATAAACTGACCAGGAAATTGGAACAATCCTGACACAATATAAGACAGGTGATAGCCCATTACCTATGACTCATGGAGTAATGGCCGTTTGGCTTTCTGATAACCCTGACAAAAGGAAATATCTGGATACCATGTCAGGACCAGGATATAGTAATTAACTCTTTATCTGTATTCACTGACTGTGAGACAGAGCAATACACAGGGAGAGGCCAGAACTTTGGTTTTACTGTATAAATATCTTGTTAAACTGAACCATTTCGGAGGTGTTCACTTAGCCCTTGACTGAGTGTGACCTACCCCTTGCGAGCAAGTAAATTAAAGAAACTTCTACCGGAGCTGTAAGTGTCGGAGTCATTCTTTTCGGAGGTCGAGATTTCGACACCACACTGCGATATGTGTGCGCACTAGGTCCGTGCAGCAGAGCTGGTCTCCAGTCGTCTTGGGTAACCCTTGCCACTGGACCAAGATCTCGCTCTGTCAAGCCCCGTGTGGTGGCTGGTGTGCAACGGCCACCCCACGTTAAAAAAATCCACACACAGTCATCTTCCACCCTTCACGATGTAGTTCGGGATCTGGAATATTAGGTCCTTTATTGAAACACCTGTGAACTCATCCCTTTTTGGTGTGGAAGCAAGTCATCCTCACTTTGAGGGACTACCTATGATGAAATATTGGTCAGGTCACTGGGGACAATTCTCCTGCTCTTCTTCTAATAGAGGCCTTGTGATCTTTTCCATCCACCTGAGAGGGCAGACAGAGCCTTATCTTGCGTCAAATCTGAATGACAACACCTCTGATTGTGCAGCACTCCCTCAGTGCTACACTGGGAGTGTCAGTCTAGATTACAACTTCAATCTCTGGAATGGCAGTATGAACCTACAACCTTCTGACTCAAAGGTTCTCATCCTGGAGAGTAGAATGAGACTCACTCTTACCTTTCGATCTGGGACAAGCATTAATTTCGATCAGATCCCACAGTGTAATCGGACGGAACATTCTGATGGGAAGGCAGATTGAAATGAATAGAGAAAAACCATTGAGTGTAAAACTGACCAAACTAATCTGATATTAAACAGGATCCACGACAACTGGACAAGAATCAACTGCGGGATCAACATCAACTGGGACATCAGCAGCAACCAACAGTCCAGACATTTCCAATTCATCCACTGGACCCTCAACTACAGGAGGTAAATAGCAGACAATGTGACCTATTGTTTCAACACATCGCCCTGAAGTTACTCTCTGAGCTGTGGGCACTGTTGTAATGTAGCGAATGGCAGCAGCCAAATTGCACACAGCAAGATCCAGTCAACGTAATGTGATAATGACCAGATAATCTGTTGTAGTGCGGTTGGCTGAGCGATAAATATTTGCACAGAACACAGGAGATGTCCACTGTCTTCTTTCAGCAGTGCCATAGGATCTTTTGTGTTCACTTGAGAGGGCAGACAGGGCCACAGGTTAATGTCAAATCTGAATGAGAACACCTCCGACACTGCACTGGTAGTGTCAGCTTAGATTACGTTCTCAATCTCTAAAATAGGAATTGAACCCAAAATCTTTTGACTCAGGAGCGAAAGTGCTACCCACTAATTTGGGACTTTAATCCTGGAGGACAGAACGAGACACATCCTTCCCTTTCGATTGTGGAACCAGCACTAATTTTGAGCAGATCGCGCAGTGTAATAAGACGGGACATTCTGATGGGAAGTACAATTAAATGTGTACAAAAATAACCATTAAATGAAAAACTGATCCAACTAACCTGATATTAAACAGGATCCATGACAACTGGACAGGAATCAACTGCGGGATCAACTTCAACTGGGACACCAGCAGCAACCAGCAGTCCAGACGTTTCCACCTCATCCACTGGACCCTCAGCTACAGGAGGTAAATGGCAGACAATGTGACCTATTGTAACAACACAGCGCCCTGAAATTACTCTCCGAGGTGTTGGTGTACGGACACTAAACGTGTTTGACTCAAGTCCCTCTCTCCCCAATTTCTGCAGAGCGTGTAACCAGTTTGTGTTAAACAGTTAAAATAGCAGAGGGAGGAATTCCATACAAACAGGCGACCCCGGGTTGTCCAAGGCGTGCTGCAGGCTCCTGTTCCAGGACTGGGCAGAGTTTCAGGCTGAGGCCCAGATGTGTGTGTGGTGAGGCTGGGTCCAGGGGCAGACTGTTGGGGCTCAGTCTAGCGTTGAGGCCTGTCTCTGAAATCTGTGTAGATCATCAGAATAAGAAAAGAACGGTATTGCATTTGTATGGCGCCTTTCACGAACTTAGGACATCCCAAAGTAATTCGCAGCCAATGTGAAGAGTAGTCACGGTTGTAATGTGGCAAATGGCATCAGCAAATCTGCACACTGCAAGATCCAACAAACGTTAATGATAAAAATCTCCAGATAATCTGTTTTAATGATGTTGGTTAGGGGATAAATATTGGTCAGTTCACTGGGGACAATTCTCCTGCTCTTCTTCTAATCGAAGTCTTGTGATCTTTTCCATCCACCTGAGAGGGCAGACAGAGCCTTATCTTGCGTCAAATCTGAATGACAACACCTCTGATTGTGCAGCACTCCCTCAGTGTTACACTGGGAGTGTCAGTCTAGATTACAACATCAATCTCTGGAATGGCAGTATGAACCTACAACCTTCTGACTCAAAGGTTCCCATCCTGGAGAGTAGAATGAGACTCCCTCTTAACTTTCGATGTGGGACAAGCATTAATTTCGATCAGATCCCTCAGTGTAATAGGACGGAACATTCTGATGGGAAGGCAGATTGAAATGAATAGAGAAAAACCATTGATTGTAAACCTGACCCAATTAACCTGATATTAAACAGGATCCACGACAACTGGACAGGAATCAACTGCAGGATCAACTTCAACTGGGACACCAGCAACAACCAGCAGTCCAGTCGTTTCCAGCTCATCTACTGGACCCTCAACTACAGGAGGTAAATGGTAGACAATGTGACCTATTGTTTCAATACATCGCCCTGAAATTACTCTCTGAGCTGTGGGCACTGTTGTAATGTAGCGAATGGCAGCAGCCAAATTGAACACAACAAGATCTAATCAACTTAATGTGATAATGACCAGATAATCTGTTTTAGTGCGGTTGGCTGGAGGATAAATATGCCCAGGGCTATTCTTCCAAAAGTGCCATAGGATCTTTTATGTTCACTTGAGAGGGCAGACAGGGTCACAGGTTAATGTCAAATCTGAGTGAGAACACCTCCGACACTGCAGTACTCCCTCAGTACTGCACTGGTAGTGTCAGCTTAGATTACGCTCTCATTCTCTAACATGGGACTTTAACCCAAAATCTTCTGACTCAGGAGCGAAAGTGCTACCCACTAATTTGGGACTTTAATCCTGGAGGACAGAACGAGACACATCCTTCCCTTTCGATTGTGGAACCAGTACTAATTTTGAGCAGATTGCGCAGTGTAATAAGACGGGACATTCTGATGAGAAGTACAATTAAATGTATACAAAAATAACCATGAAATGAAAAACTGATCCAACTAACCTGATATTAAACAGGATCCATGACAACTGGACAGGAATCAACTGCGGGATCAACTTCAACTGGGACACCAGCAGCAACCAGCAGTCCAGACGTTTCCACCTCATCCACTGGACCCTCAGCTACAGGAGGTAAATGGCAGACAATGTGACCTATTGTTACAACACAGTGCCCTGAAATTACTCTCCGAGGTGTTGGTGTACGGACACTAAACGTGTTTGTCTCAAGTCCCTCTCTCCCCAATTTCTGCAGAGCGTGTAACCAGTTTGTGTTAAACAGTTAAAATATCAGAGGGAGGAATTCCATACAAACAGGCGACCCCGGGTTGTCCAAGGCGTGCTGCAGGCTCCTGTTCCAGGACTGGGCAGAGTTTCAGGCTGAGGTCCAGATGTGTGTGTGGTGAGGCTGGGTCCTGAGGCTGACTGTAGGGGCTCAGTCTGACATTGAGACCTGTCTTTGAAATCTGTGTAGATCATCAGAATAAGGAAAGAAAGATCTTGCATTTATATAGCGCCTCTTACGAACTTAGAACGTCCCAAAGTAATTCGCAGCCAATGTGAAGAGTAATTACGGTTGTAATGAGGCAAATGGCAACAGCAAATTTGTACACAGCATGATCCAACAAACGTTAATGATATAAATCTCCAGATAATCTATTTTAATGATGTTGGTTGGGGGATAAATATTGGAAGAGGCGAGGGCCCTGGGGCAGCACGGGCCAGCCCACTGTGGAAATGTAATTTTATCTAAGCTGATACCATACGGTATTTGTGTGCCTTTTGATTAAAATGGAGTCCTGGCTCTTCCAGAACTTTCTGCATTTTAGCAGTCAGCTTGCATAAACAGCTAAACCTCGTTTGAGATGGCTGATGGCCATCAGACAGCTAGGAGACAAGTCATGCTGAGACAAGTAACCCCCCATGGTGCTCTCCTATTGTCTACACTACAGGAGTTGCATGTCACCCCACCCTTATCTTCTAGCCATTATCTCTTTCCGAGACCTCATCCATTTGATGCAAACAGATAAACTGACCAGGAAATTGGAACAATCCTGACATAATACAAGACAGGTGATAGCCCATTACCTATGACTCATGGAGTAATGGCCGTTTGGCTTTCTGATAACCCTGACAAAAGGAAATATCTGGATACCATGTCAGGACCAGGATATAGTAATTAACTCTTTATCTGTATTCACTGACTGTGAGACAGAGCAATACACAGGGAGAGGCCAGAACTTTGATTTTACTGTATAAATATCTTGTTAAACTGAACCATTTCGGAGGTGTTCACTTAGCCCTTGACTGAGTGTGACCTACCCCTTGCGAGCAAGTAAATTAAAGAAACTTCTACCGGAGCTGTAAGTGTCGGAGTCATTCTTTTCGGAGGTCGAGATTTCGACACCACACTGCGATATGTGTGCGCACTAGGTACGTGCAGCAGAGCTTGTCACCAGTCGTCTTGGGTAACCCTTGCCACTGGACCAAGACCTCGCTCTGTCAAGCCCGTGTGGTGGCTGGTGTGCAACGACCACCCCACGTTAAAAAAATCCACACACAGTCATCTTCCACCCTTCACGATGAAGTTCGGGATCTGGAATATTAGGTCCTTTATTGAAACACCTGTGAACTCATCCCTTTTTGGTGTGGAAGCAAGTCATCCTCACTTTGAGGGACTACCTATGATGAAATATTGGTCAGGTCACTGGGGACAATTCTCCTGCTCTTCTTCTAATAGAGGCCTTGTGATCTTTTCCATCCACGTGAGAGGGCAGACAGAGCCTTATCTTGCGTCAAATCTGAATGACAACACCTCTGATTGTGCAGCACTCCCTCAGTGCTACACTGGGAGTGTCAGTCTAGATTACAACATCAATCTCTGGAATGGCAGTATGAACCTACAACCTTCTGACTCAAAGGTTCTCATCCTGGAGAGTAGAATGAGACTCACTCTTACCTTTCGATCTGGGACAAGCATTAATTTCGATCAGATCCCACAGTGTAATCGGACGGAACATTCTGATGGGAAGGCAGATTGAAATGAATAGAGAAAAACCATTGAGTGTAAAACTGACCAAACTAATCTGATATTAAACAGGATCCACGACAACTGGACAAGAATCAACTGCGGGATCAACATCAACTGGGACATCAGCAGCAACCAACAGTCCAGACATTTCCAACTCATCCACTGGACCCTCAACTACAGGAGGTAAATGGCAGACAATGTGACCTATTGTTTCAACACATCGCCCTGTTACTCTCTGAGCTGTGGGCACTGTTGTAATGTAGCGAATGGCAGCAGCCAAATTGCACACAGCAAGATCCAGTCAACGTAATGTGATAATGACCAGATAATCTGTTGTAGTGCGGTTGGCTGAGCGATAAATATTTGCACAGAACACAGGAGATGTCCACTGTCTTCTTTCAGCAGTGCCATAGGATCTTTTGTGTTCACTTGAGAGGGCAGACAGGGCCACAGGTTAATGTCAAATCTGAATGAGAACACCTCCGACACTGCAGTACTCCCTCAGTACTGCACTGGTAGTGTCAGCTTAGATTACGTTCTCAATCTCTAAAATAGGAATTGAACCCAAAATCTTCTGACTCAGGAGCGAAAGTGCTACCCACTAATTTGGGACTTTAATCCTGGAGGACAGAACGAGACACATCCTTCCCTTTTGATTGTGGAACAAGCACTAATTTTGAGCAGATCGCGCAGTGTAATAAGACGGGACATTCTGATGGGAAGTACAATTAAATGTATACAAAAATAACCATGAAATGAAAAACTGATCCAACTAACCTGATATTAAACAGGATCCATGACAACTGGACAGGAATCAACTGCGGGATCAACTTCAACTGGGACACCAGCAGCAACCAGCAGTCCAGACGTTTCCACCTCATCCACTGGACCCTCAACTACAGGAGGTAAATGGTAGACAATGTGACGTTTGTCTTCACTAATCTTTTTCTGTTCACATATCTATAGAAGCTTTTGCAGTCAGTTTTTATGTTCCCAGCAAGCTTCCTCTCATACTCCATTTTACCCCTCCTAATTAAACCCTTTGTCCTGCTCTGCTGAATTCAAAATTCCTCCCAGTCCTCAGATTTGCTGCTTTTTCTGGCCAATTTGTATGCCTCCTCCTTGGATTTAGCACTATCCTTAATTTCCCTTGGTCGCCACGGTTGAGCCACCTTCCCCGTTTTATTTTTTACTCCTGACAGGGATGTACAATTGTTGAACTTCATCCATATAATCTTTAAATGTTTGCCATTGCCTATCCACCGTCAACCCTTTAAGTATCATTTGCCAATCTATTCCAGTCAATTCACGTCTCATACCATCGAAGGTACCTTCCCATAAATTCAGGACCCTAGTCTCTGAATTAACTGTGTCACTCTCCGTCTTAATAAAGAATTCTATCATATTATGGTCACTCTTCTCCAATGGGCCTCGCACAACAAGATTGCTAATTAGTCCTTTCTCATTACACATCATCCAGTTTAGGATGGCCAGCCCTCTAGTTGGTTCCTCGACATATTGGTCCAGAAAACCATCCCTAATACACTCCAGGAAATCCTACTCCACTGTATTGCTACAAGTTTGGTTAGCCCAATCTATATGTAGATTAAAGTCGCCCATGATAACTGCTGTACCTTTATTGAACGCATCCCTAATTTCTTGTTTGATGCTGTCCCCATCCTCACTACTGCTACCTCACTACTACTTCGATGTGGGACAAGCATTAATTTCGATCAGATCCCTCAGTGTAATAGGACGGAACATTCTGATGGGAAGGCGGATTGAAATGAATAGAGAAAAACCATTGAGTGTAAACCTGACCCAACTAACCTGATATTAAACAGGATCCACGACAAGTGGACAGGAATCAACTGCAGGATCAACTTCAACTGGGACACCAGCAACAACCAGCAGTCCAGTCGTTTCCAGCTCATCTACTGGACCCTCAACTACAGGAGGTAAATGGTGGACAATGTGACCTATTGTTTCAATACATCGCCCTGAAATTACTCTCTGAGGTATAGGCACTGTTGTAATGGAGCGAATTTCAGCAGCCAAATTGCACACAACAAGATCTAATCAACTTAATGTGATAATGACCAGATAATCTGTTTTAGTGAGGTTGGCTGGAGGATAAATATTTGCCCAGGACAACAGGAGATGTCCACTGCTATTCTTCCAAAAGTGCCATAGGATCTTTTATGTTCACTTGAGAGGGCAGACAGGGTCACAGGTTAATGTCAAATCTGAGTGAGAACACCTCCGACACTGCAGTACTCCCTCAGTACTGCACTGGTAGTGTCAGCTTAGATTACATTCTCAGTCCCTAACATGGGACTTTAACCCAAATCTTCTGACTCAGGGGTGAAAGTGCTATCCACTAATTTGGGACTTTAATCCTGGAGGGTAGAACGAGACACATCCATCCCTTTTGATGTGGCACAAGTATTAATTTCCCACTATGTAAGACTACGGAACATTCTGATGGGAAGGCGGGTTGAAATGAATGGAGAAAAACCACTGAGTGTAGAACTGACCCAACGAACCTGATATTAAATAGGATCCACGACAACTGGACAGGAATCAACTGCAGGATCAACTTCAACTGGGACACCAGCAGCAACCAGCAGTCCAGATGTTTCCATCTCATCCACTGGACCCTCAACTACAGGAGGTAAATGGTAGACAATGTGACCTATTGTTTCAACACATCGCCCTGAAATTACTCTCCGAGGTGCTGGTGTACGGACACTAAACGTGTTTGTCTGATGTCTCTCTATCCCCAATTTCAGCAGAGTCTGTAATCAGTTTGTGTTCAACAGTCAAAATAGCAGAGGGAGGAATTCCATACAAACAGGCGACCCCGGGTTGTCCAAGGCGTGCTGCAGGCTCCTGTTCCAAGACTGGGCAGAGTTTCGGATTGGGCAGAGTTTCAGGCTGAGGCCCAGATGTGTGTGTGGTGAGGCTGGGTCCAGGGGCAGACTGTAGGGGCTCAGTCTGACGTTGAGGCCTGTCTCTGAAAGCTGTGTAGATCATCAGAATAAGGAAAGATCATGCATTTGTATAGCGCCTTTCCCGAACTTAGGACGTCCCAAAGTAATTCGCAGCCAATGTGAAGAGTAGTCATGGTTGTAATGTGGCAAATGGCAACAGCAAATTTGCACACTGCAAGATCCAAGAAACAGCAAGGAGATAAATGACCAGATAATCTGTTTTAATGATGTTGGTTGGAGGATAAATATTGGTCAGGTCACTGGGGACAATTCTTCTGCTCTTCTTCTAATAGGGGCCTTGTGTTCTTTTCCATCCACCTGACAGGGGAGACAGAGCCTTATCTTGCGTCAAATCTGAATGACAACACCTCTGATTGTGCAGCACTCCCTCAGTGTTACACTGGGAGTGTCAGTCTAGATTACAACATCAATCTCTGGAATGGCAGTATGAACCTACAACCTTCTGACACAAAGGTTCTCATCCTGGAGAGTAGAATGAGACTCACTCTTACCTTTCGATCTGGGACAAGCAATAATTTCGATCAGATCCCACAGTGTAATAGGACGGAACATTCTGATGGGAAGGCAGATTGAAATTAATCGAGAAAAACCATTGAGTGTAAAACTGACCAAACTAATCTGATATTAAACAGGATCCACGACAACTGGACAAGAATCAACTGCGGGATCAACATCAACTGGGACATCAGCAGCAACCAACAGTCCAGACATTTCCACCTCATCCACTGGACCCTCAACTACAGGAGGTAAATGGCAGACAATGTGACCTTTTGTTTCAACACATCGACCTGAAGTTACTCTCTGAGCTGTGGGCACTGTTGTAATGTAGCGAATGGCAGCAGCCAAATTGCACACAGCAAGATCCAGTCAACGTAATGTGATAATGACCAGATAATCTGTTGTAGTGCGGTTGGCTGAGCGATAAATATTTGCACAGAACACAGGAGATGTCCACTGTCTTCTTTCAGCAGTGCCATAGGATCTTTTGTGTTCACTTGAGAGGGCAGACAGGGCCACAGGTTAATGTCAAATCTGAATGAGAACACCTCCGACACTGCAGTACTCCCTCAGTACTGCACTGGTAGTGTCAGCTTAGATTACGTTCTCAATCTCTAAAATGGGAATTGAACCCAAAATCTTCTGACTCAGGAGCGAAAGTGCTACCCACTAATTTGGGACTTTAATCCTGGAGGACAGAACGAGACACATCCTTCCCTTTCGATTGTGGAACAAGCACTAATTTTGAGCAGATCGCGCAGTGTAATAAGACGGGACATTCTGATGGGAAGTACAATTAAATGTGTACAAAAATAACCATTAAATGAAAAACTGATCCAACTAACCTGATATTAAACAGGATCCATGACAACTGGACAGGAATCAACTGCGGGATCAACTTCAACTGGGACACCAGCAGCAACCAGCAGTCCAGACGTTTCCACCTCATTCACTGGACCCTCAACCACAGGAGGTAAATGGTAGACAATGTGACCTATTGTTACAACACAGCGCCCTGAAATTACTCTCCGAGGTGTTGGTGTACGGACACTAAACGTGTTTGACTCAAGTCCCTCTCTCCCCAATTTCTGCAGAGCGTGTAACCAGTTTGTGTTAAACAGTTAAAATATCAGAGGGAGGAATTCCATACAAACAGGCGACCCCGGGTTGTCCAAGTCGTGCTGCAGGCTCCTGTTCCAGGACTGGGCAGAGTTTCAGGCTGAGGTCCAGATGTGTGTGTGGTGAGGCTGGGTCCAGGGGCAGACTGTCGGGGCTCAGTCTGACGTTGAGGCCTGTCTCTGAAATCTGTGTAGATCAGCAGAATAAGAAAAGAACGGTATTGCATTTGTATAGCGCCTTTCACGAACTTAGGACATCCCAAAGTAATTCGCAGCCAATGTGAAGAGTAGTCACGGTTGTAATGTGGCAAATGGCAACAGCAAATCTGCACACTGCAAGATCCAACAAACGTTAATGATAAAAATCTCCAGATAATCTGTTTTAATGATGTTGGTTAGGGGATAAATATTGGTCAGTTCACTGGGGACAATTCTCCTGCTCTTCTTCTAATCGAAGCCTTGTGATCTTTTCCATCCACCTGAGAGGGCAGACAGAGCCTTATCTTGCGTCAAATCTGAATGACAACACCTCTGATTGTGCAGCACTCCCTCAGTGTTACACTGGGAGTGTCAGTCTAGATTACAACATCAATCGTTGAGGAGGTGCGTGGAGAGGCCTATAAAAGGCACAGCAGGGAGTCCGGGGCCCAGCGTCGGCGGCAGTCGGGAGCAGCGTCGAGGAGGTGTGTGGAGAGGCCTATAAAAGGCACAGCAGGGAGTCCGGGGCCCAGCGTCGAGGAGGTGCGTGGAGAGGCCTATAAAAGGCGTGACTTGTGCAGTGACAGGGAGAAGGCAAAAAAGAAGTAGAAAGAAATCAAAAGGTGACGTCACAGCCAAGAGGGTAAGTGATTGGCTGGTGATTGGTGAGTAGTTTTTCTTTTTTCTCTTCTATATCAGTGAGTAACTTTTAACACTGTTGTTACCAGTTTAAGTGTATATAAGGGTTAAGTCATGGCAGGAGAGCTCGGTCGGGTGTTATGCTCCTCCTGTACCATGTGGGAACTCAGGGACACTTCCGGTGTCCCCGACGATTACGTGTGCGGGAAGTGTATCCGCCTCCAGCTCCTGACAGACCGCGTTGCGGAGTTGGAGCTGAGGGTGGATTCACTCTGGAGCATCCACGATGCTGAGAATGACGTGAGTATCACGTGTAGCGAGTTGGTCGTACCACAGGGAAAGGGTCCACAGCCAGATAGGGAATGGAAGACCAACAGGAAGAGCAGTGCAAGGAAGGTAGTGCAGGAGTCCCCTGTGGTCATCCCCCTGCAAAACAGATACACTGCTTTGGGTACTGTTGAGGGGGATGACTCATCAGGGGAGGGCAGCAGCAGCCAAGTTCATGGCACCGTGGCTGGCTCTGCTGCACAGGAGGGCAGGAAAAAGAGTGGGAGAGCAATAGTGATTGGGGATTCAATGGTGAGGGGAATAGATAGGCATTTCTGCGGCCGCAACCGAGACTCCAGGATGGTATGTTGCCTCCCTGGTGCAAGGGTCAAGGATGTCTCGGAGCGGGTGCAGGACATTCTAAAAAGGGAGGGAGAACAGCCAGTTGTCGTGGTGCACATTGGTACCAACGACATAGGTAAAAAGAGGGATGAGGTCCTACGAAACGAATTTAAGGAGCTAGGAGCTAAATTAAAAAGTAGGACCTCAAAAGTAGTAATCTCGGGATTGCTACCAGTGCCACGTGATAGTCAGAGTAGGAATCGCAGATTAGCGCAGATGAATACGTGGCTTGAGCAGTGGTGCAACAGGGAGGGATTCAAATTCCTGGGGCATTGGAACCGGTTCTGGGGGAGGTGGGACCAGTACAAACCGGACGGTTTGCACCTGGGCAGGACCGGAACCAATGTCCTAGGGGGAGTGTTTGCTAGTGCTGTTGGGGAGGATTTAAACTGATATGGCAGGGGGATGGGAACCAATGCAGGGAGACAGAGGGAAACAAAAAGGAGGCAAAAGCAAAAGACAGAAAGGAGATGAGGAAAAGTGGAGGGCAGAGAAACCCAAGGCAAAGAACAAAAAGGGCCACTGTACAGCAAAATTCTAAAAGGACAAAGGGTGTTAAAAGAACAAGCCTGAAGGCTTTGTGTCTTAATGCAAGGAGTATCCGCAATAAAGTGGATGAATTAACTGTGCAAATAGATGTTAACAAATATGATGTGATTGGGATTACGGAGACGTGGCTCCAGGATGATCAGGGCTGGGAACTCAACATCCAGGGGTATTCAACATTCAGGAAAGATAGAATAAAAGGAAAAGGAGGTGGGGTAGCATTGCTGGTTAAGGAGCAAATTAAGGCAATAGTTCGGAAGGACATTAGCTTGGATGATGTGGAATCTATATGGGTAGAGCTGCAGAATACCAAAGGACAAAAAACGTTAGTGGGAGTTGTGTACAGACCTCCAAACAGTAGTAGTGATGTTGGGGAGGGCATCAAACATGAAATTAGGGGTGCGTGCAATAAAGGTGCAGCAGTTATAATGGGTGACTTTAATATGCACATAGATTGGGTTAACCAAACTGGAAGCAATACGGTAGAGGAGGATTTCCTGGAGTGCATAAGGGATGGTTTTTTAGACCAATATGTCGAGGAACCAACTAGGGGGGAGGCCATCTTAGACTGGGTGTTGTGTAATGAGAGAGGATTAATTAGCAATCTCGTTGTGCGAGGCCCCTTGGGGAAGAGTGACCATAATATGGTGGAATTCTGCATTAGGATGGAGAATGAAACAGTTAATTCAGAGACCATGGTCCAGAACTTAAAGAAGGGTAACTTTGAAGGTATGAGGCGTGAATTGGCTAGGATAGATTGGCGAATGATACTGAAGGGGTTGACTGTGGATGGGCAATGGCAGACATTTAGAGACCGCATGGATGAACTACAACAATTGTACATTCCTGTCTGTCGTAAAAATAAAAAAGGGAAGGTGGCTCAACCGTGGCTATCAAGGGAAATCAGGGATAGCATTAAAGCCAAGGAAGTGGCATACAAATTGGCCAGAAATAGCAGAGAACCCGGGGACTGGGAGAAATTTAGAACTCAGCAGAGGAGGACAAAGGGTTTGATTAGGGCAGGGAAAATGGAGTACGAGAAGAAGCTTGCAGGGAACATTAAGACGGATTGCAAAAGTTTCTATAGATATGTAAAGAGAAAAAGGTTAGTAAAGACAAACGTAGGTCCCCTGCAGTCAGAATCAGGGGAAGTCATAACGGGGAACAAAGAAATGGCGGACCAATTGAACAAGTACTTTGGTTCGGTATTCACTGAGGAGGACACAAACAACCTTCCGGATATAAAAGGGGTCGGAGGGTCTAGTAAGGAGGAGGAACTGAGGGAAATCCTTATTAGTCGGGAAATTGTGTTGGGGAAATTGATGGGATTGAAGGCCGATAAATCCCCAGGGCCTGATGGACTGCATCCCAGAGTACTTAAGGAGGTGGCCTTGGAAATAGTGGATGCATTGACAGTCATTTTCCAACATTCCATTGACTCTGGATCAGTTCCTATGGAGTGGAGGGTAGCCAATGTAACCCCACTTTTTAAAAAAGGAGGGAGAGAGAAAACAGGGAATTACAGACCGGTCAGCCTGACATCGGTAGTGGGTAAAATGATGGAATCAATTATTAAGGATGTCATCGCAGTGCATTTGGAAAGAGGTAATATGATAGGTCCAAGTCAGCATGGATTTGTGAAAGGGAAATCATGCTTGACAAATCTTCTGGAATTTTTTGAGGATGTTTCCAGTAGAGTGGACAAGGGAGAACCAGTCGATGTGGTATATTTGGACTTTCAGAAGGCTTTCGAAAAGGTCCCACACAAGAGATTAATGTGCAAAGTTAAAGCACATGGGATTGGGGGTAGTGTGCTGACATGGATTGAGAACTGGTTGTCAGACAGGAAGCAAAGAGTAGGAGTAAATGGGGACTTTTCAGAATGGCAGGCAGTGACTAGTGGGGTACCGCAAGGTTCTGTGCTGGGGCCCCAGCTGTTTACACTGTACATTAATGATTTGGACGAGGGGATTAAATGTAGTATCTCCAAATTTGCGGATGACACTAAGTTGGGTGGCAGTGTGAGCTGCAAGGAGGATTCTATGAGGCTGCAGAGCGACTTGGATAGGTTAGGTGAGTGGGCAAATGCATGGCAGATGAAGTATAATGTGGATAAATGTGAGGTTATCCACTTTGGTGGTAAAAACAGAGAGACAGACTATTATCTGAATGGTGACAGATTAGGAAAAGGGGAGGTGCAACGAGACCTGGGTGTCATGGTACATCAGTCATTGAAGGTTGGCATGCAGGTACAGCAGGCGGTTAAGAAAGCAAATGGCATGTTGGCCTTCATAGCGAGGGGATTTGAGTACAAGGGCAGGGAGGTGTTGCTACAATTGTACAGGGCCTTGGTGAGGCCACACCTGGAGTATTGTGTACAGTTTTGGTCTCCTAACCTGAGGAAGGACATTCTTGCTATTGAGGGAGTGCAGCGAAGGTTCACCAGACTGATTCCCGGGATGGCAGGACTGACCTATCAAGAAAGACTGGATCAACTGGTCTTGTATTCACTGGAGTTCAGAAGAATGAGAGGGGACCTCATAGAAACGTTTAAAATTCTGACGGGGTTAGACAGGTTAGATGCAGGAAGAATGTTCCCAATGTTGGGGAAGTCCAGAACCAGGGGACACAGTCTAAGGATAAGGGGGAAGCCATTTAGGACCGAGATGAGGAGGAATTTCTTCACCCAGAGAGTGGTGAACCTGTGGAATTCTCTACCACAGAAAGTTGTTGAGGCCAATTCACTAAATATATTCAAAAAGGAGTTAGATGAAGTCCTTACTACTAGGGGAATCAAGGGGTATGGTGAGAAAGCAGGAATGGGGTACTGAAGTTGCATGTTCAGCCATGAACTCATTGAATGGCGGTGCAGGCTAGAAGGGCCGAATGGCCTACTCCTGCACCTATTTTCTATGTTTCTATGTTTCTATGTTTCTAATCTCTGGAATGGCAGTATGAACCTACAACCTTCTGACTCAAAGCTTCTCAACCTGGAGGGTAGAATGAGACTCACTCTTACCTTTCGATCTGGGTCAAGCATTAATTTCGAATCGATCCCACAGTGTAATCGGACGGAACATTCTGATGGGAAGGCAGATTGAAATGAATCGAGAAAAACCATTGAGTGTAAAACTAACCCAACTAACCTGATATTAAACAGGATCCACGACAAGTGGACAGGAATCAACTGCGGGATCAACTTCAACTGGGACACTAGCAGCAAACAGCAGTCCAGATGTTTCCACCTCATCCACTGGACCCTCAATTGCAGGAGGTAAATGGCAGACAACGTGACCTATTGTTTGAACACATTGCCCTGAAATTACTCTCTGAGGTGTGGGCACTGTTGTAATGTAGCGAATGTCAGCAGCAAAATTGCACACAGCAAGATCCAGTCAACATAATGTGATAATGACCAGATAATCTGTTTTAGCGCGGTTGGCTGAGCGATAAATATTTGCACAGAACACAGGAGATGTCCACTGCTCTTCTTCCAATAGTGCCAGAGGATTGTTAGTGAAAATAAATTCACATAGACTCTAGTAAAGTAAGAGAGACAACTTTATTGCTAACAGAGCTCTGGGAGAAGAGTTGAGATCCCGCGACCTGCGAATCACCTTCTCCTCGAGTGCCTTGTGCCGCAGGGTTATAAGCAGTTTACATGGGGCGGAATACAATCATTTCAATTTATTTACATACAACCAACCAATCCATATGGCAACGCAATTCATTTACATACAACCAATCAATCCATATGGCAACGCAATTTATTTACATACAACGTTTTAGTCCTAATGAAACCTGATAGCATGGCGCGTGTTTGGGGGCCCTTCCTCTGTATCTTCTTTTGTGGTTAATTATTCTGTTGCAAAGCTTTCTGTGAAACAGTGGCCTGCACCTGGCCAGGAGTCACTTGTTGCTGCAGAGTTCATATCAGGGACAGCAGATAGGCTTCTTGGTACAAAGTTCATTTAGTGGTGGCTTACCCCATCCTGCTTTGCTACTCCAACAGGATCTTTTGTGTTCACTTGAGAGGGCAGACAGGGCCACAGGTTAATGTCAAATCTGAATGAGAACACCTCCGACACTGCAGTACTCCCTCAGTACTGAACCGGTAGTGTCAGCTTAGATTACATTCTCAAGTCTCTAAAATGGGACATGAACCCAAATCTTCTGACTCAGGGGCGAAAGTACAGCCCACTAATGCGGGACTTTAATCCTGGAGGGTAGAACGAGATTCACCCTCCCCTTTCGATGCGGGGCAAGCACTAATTTTGATCACATCCCACAGTGTAATAGGACGGAATATTCTGATGGGAAGACGGGTTGAAACAAATAGAAAAAAAACATTGAGTGTAAACCTGACCCAATTAACCTGATATTAAACAGGATCCACGACAACTGGACAGGAATCAACTGCGGGATCAACTTCAACTGGGACACCAGCAGCAAACAGCAGTCCAGATGTTTCCACCTCATCCAGTGGACCCTCAACTACAGGAGGTGAATGGCAGACAATGTGGCCTATTGTTTCAACACATGGCCCTGAAATTACTCTCTGAGGTGTAGGCACTGTTGTAATGTAGCGAATGTCAGCAGCAAAATTGTACACAGCAAGATCCAATCAACGTAATGTGATAATGACCAGATAATCTGTTTTATTGAGGATGGCTGGGGAATAAATATTTGCCCAGGACACCAGGAGATGTCCACTGCTCTTCTTCCAATAGTGCCATAGGATCTTTTGTGTTCACTTGAGAGGGCAGACAGGGCCACAGGTTAATTTCAAATCTGAATGAGAATACTGCACTGGTAGTGTCAGCTTAGATTATGCTCTCATTCTCTAACATGGGAATTGAACCCAAATCTTTTGACTCAGGGGCGAAAGTGCTACCCACTAATTTGGGACTTTAATCCTGGAGGACAGAACGAGACACATCCTTCCCTTTCGATTGTGGAACAAGCATTAATTTCGAGCAGATCGCGCAGTGTAATAAGACGGGACATTCTGATGGGAAGTACAATTAAATGTATACAAAAATAACCATTAAATGTAAAACTGACCCAACTAACCTGATATTAAACAGGATCCATGACAACTGGACAGGAATCAACTGCGGGATCAACTTCAACTGGGACACCAGCAGCAACCAGCAGTCCAGACGTTTCCATCTCATCCACTGGACCCTCAACTACAGGAGGTAAATGGTAGACAATGTGACCTATTGTTTCAACACATCACGCTGAAATTACTCTCCGAGGTGTTGGTGTACTAAATGTGTTTGTCTGAAGTCCCTCTCTCCCCAATTTCAGCAGAGTCTGTAACCAGTTTGTGTGAAACAGTTAAAATATCAGAGGGAGGAATTCCATACAAACAGGCTACCTCGATGGTTACTGAAATCCCCCAGCAATGTTTCAATTCCCATTTGCTTTATCGTCCCCATGTTGTGTAAAGGACGAAGGTGATTTAAAGCTGTATTTGGACCCATCCACGTAACAGATGGTTCCCTCTCCTCAAATCAGCAAGTAAATACCAAAGGAACGGTGTCATGTTAGTGGTGGGGTAATCTACTGGCTTGTGTTCCTTTAGTATTATGAGGGTGATTTGTTTAATATTTGATGATAAGGGATTTATTTAAGTCAACTTAGTCGTGCCTAGTTTGATAGGTACAGCCCTAAAGATACACTTAAATAACGGAATAGTCCCAAATATACTCAGTAGCATATGTGATGTAACCTTTCTAATGTGGAAGTGAGTCTGGTGTGGCACAACTTGCACGTTGAATCTGCCGAATGTCCACATCCACTGGATGCAGCCAGATTCCCTGCAATTTCATTGCAATTTCACTTACAAAGCACCAGAGGCAGTGAGCTGCTGGTTTTTGACAGAACCAGAACTATATGAAATAATTTCTTGCAAGATATTGTTTGGTTAAAAAATAAAACCAATGAAATGAGTGTCGATAACACAGGCCAAGAGATCACTTAGCTAAATTCTATTGAACAGGCTCCACTGTGACCCAAGGTACATCGAGTTCACAGGCGACCAATGTTTCAGCAGGAACCAGTTTAACCACAGCAGATGAGTACCCTGTAATGTTTGAAACATCACTGAGGTCACGTAGAGGTATTCCAAATCATGAGGTGTGTTGATAAATCGGGAGAAACTGTTTCCATTGGCAGGTGGGTCAGTAACCTGTAAATGACAAAAGAACCAGAGGGGAGGTGGGGAGACATTGGGGCCTAAATTGCCCCTCCGGGAGGCGCTAATGGGTTTTCGCCTGGGACCGGAATTGCCCCCGTGGTTCGGAGCGCAAACAGTGGTTTGTGCTGCACCCCGCGAGTAGCGCATCGGCGCGGTGCACGCAGGGTGATGACGTCATCGTCGTGCATACCGACCCCTTTGTGTGGGGCGATCCCACCAACAGCTTCGTGGGGCGAGAAGCTGTGGTAACTGGGACGCACCGGCCGCCCTTAAAGGAGAGGTGGTAGCTCCGCGGCCACCATGTTTTGTGTGTCGGTCGACTTTTCAATCGACCCGAATATGACGGCCTCTGGTGCGGCCGAGCGGCCAACAATGCAGCCCGGCACCCCCCCCCCTTTGGGTGCTGGTCCGCTGGCCCAGCTGACACCCTCCCTGGTGACCCAGTGGGCGCCACTAAAGCAGCGGCCCTCCCCTTTAAAAGAATGAATAGATTTTTGGACTCTAGGGGAATCAAGGGATATGGGGATCGGGTAGGAAAAGTGGAGTTGAGGTCAAAGATCAGCCGTGATCTTATTGAATGGCGGAGCAGGCTCGAGGGGCCGAATGGCCGACTCCTGCTCCTAATTCTTATGTTCTAGAAGGGAAGGGCGTTGTGACTCATTAGCGTGACGCAGCACCTCCACGTCACGCTGATGTCATCAACGCTGAGGGTCGCGCCCCGCAAACATCCCCTTACGGCACACAACATTTTTTGGCTCTAAGAGCCCAATTACGGTACATTTAGCGGCCCGTCTTGCTGGGTGCTAAGTTTTGTTTTAATTCGAACTGTGCGGCCCAAACCCAGTACGGGCCAATTTGGGCCCCATTATTTTACCCAGCGAGTTGTTGTGATCTGGGCAGTGGGAGCAGATTCAATAGTAACTTTGAAAAGGGGAATTGGATAAATACTTGAAAAGGAAAATCTGCAGGGCTATGGGGAAAGAGCTGGGGAGAGTAGGAGTAATTGGATTGCTCCTTCAAAGAGCCGGCACAGACTTGATGGGCCGAATGGCCTCCTTCTGTGCGGTATCATTCTAATGAAGACATTTCAATCTTCAAGTACTTTGCATTTTCACCAGCAAATTTTAAAAGGGAGCAAATGGGGTTGAGGAGAAACAGATTTGCAGACTGAAGTGCTACAAACTAATGTCAGACTACGCAGTATCTGGGGAGTGCGATGTGCTGTCGGTCGCCTCTAGTTAACACTGTGAGTTGCACAACTGGTGCGATTCGATATTGTGCTCCTGGGGCGGTTAGTTAGCAGAGTGTGGGCGAAAGCATTTCTCTCGCATCGAAACACCGGAATATAAGTTGAGGAAACATTTTTAAAATGCTGTCTGCCTTAGACTGGAGTTACACTGCCAACTCACACACACTGCCCCCCTGCTGGTAGGTTCAATACAGTTTGACTTTAGTGTGCTGTGGCAACAAATTGGGATCAGATTTCTGAGATATATGGGAATAGTACCTGTCATGTATTTAACCATCATGCAACGGTAATCTTCGGTAACTTATACCCTAGAAATGCACACCCTGACCACAGGGGGTGAACTTGTGGGAGACACTCCTCAGCTGGGTTTCCAGGTATAAAAGGGGAGGTCCCACCCAGGGCCAGCACTCCTTGGTCCTGGGAATAAAGGTTAAGGTCACGTAGTGACTGTGTCTGCAGTACATGCCTCGTGTGAGTTTGTAGTATGGTACAGGGACACCACATTTGGCGACGAGAAATGGGACTCACCGAACCACGAGGATGGCCACCAGTAGCACAGGGGAACGTTACTGTGTGGGTGAGGACTGGGACGACTTCCTGGAAAGACTCCAGCAGAGCTTTGTCATAAAGGACTGACAAGCGGCTGACAAGCAGAGGGCGCATCTACTGACCAGCTGCGGACAACAGATGTATGCGTTGATGAAAGACCTGCTCACGCCCCAAAAGCCAGCAGACAAATCCTTTGAAGAGCTCAGCCAGCTGATCAGTGAGCATCTCAAGCCGGCGAGTAACGTACACATGGCCCAGCACCGGTTCTACACATCAGCGCCAGGAGGGACAATACATCTCGGACTTCGTTGCGGACCTGCGGCACTTTGCCAGTCTCTGTAAGTTCACAGGCGCCTGCAGGGGGGAGATGTTAAGGAACTTTTTCATTGAGGGTATTAATCATGCCGGGATTTTCAGGAAGCTCATAAATGCCAAGGACTTGACTTTAGAAGGGGCGGCGTTGATAGCTCAGACCTTCATGGCAGGGGAAGAGGAGACCAAGCTAATCTACGCACGCAGCCCTGGTCCCAACGTGGCGAGTTAACATTGTGAACGCGGCTAGGAACCCAGCAGGCAGGCAAGGGCATTTCGAAACCGCCCAGGCAGCAACAGGCTCTAGGGTGGGCCCGCAACAGGGACAATGGAAAGGGGATCGGCAATTCACGCCATCACGAGGAACAATGCGTCCCGCGATGGGACCATTAACACCCACCATCAGAGTGCTTAGAAACAACCAAATGGGCAATCAGAGAGGAATGCCTGGTAACAGTCCCTTTGTTAACAACAATCTCAGCTCATGCTGGAGATGCGGGGGTAGACATACTGCGAAAAGCTGCAGGTTCCAGCAATATACCTGTAGGATTTGTAACGTCAGTGGACACTTGGCCAGCATGTGCAAAAAGGCTGTGGCGAGGCTAATCTGTGAGACAGAGGAACCAGACGAGGGGTCTGCAATGCAGGATGATGCCTGGGGAAAAGCCATGGATGCTGAAGTTCAGCGGGTTCACGTGGCTAATGTCCACAGCTCATACACTAAAACGCCACCCATGATGATGATGAAAGTTTTATTGAATGGCATCCCGGTGCGCATGGAGCTGGATATGGGAGCTAGCCAGTCACTCATGAGCACCCAACAATTTGAAAGACTATAGCTACACAGAGCTAGCAGGCCCAAACTGGAACGTATTGACACGCAGCTACGGACGTACACCAAAGAGATCATCCCAGTGCTAGGCAGTGCAAACTTGGTGGTAACACTTAATGGATCACAGAACCGGCTGCCACTCCGGGAAATGGCCCCGCGCTCTTGGGGAGGAGTTGGCCAGCCGAGATGAATTGGAAATGGGGGGATGTGCACGCCATTTCATCTGTGGAGCGAAATTCATGCTCACAGGTCCTACAAAAATTCGGGTCACTGTTTCAACCCGGTGTCTGAACGTTCAAGGGCACTAAAGTAGTGATACGCATTACTCCGGACGCCAGACCAGAGCGGTGCCATATGTGATACGAGGGAAAATTGAAAGTGAATTGGACAGGCTACTCAGAGAGGGCATAATTTCGGCCGTTGAATTCAGCGACTGAACGAGTCCCATCGTTCCCGTCCTCCAAGCAGATGGCTCGGTCAGGATTTGTGGCGACTACAAAGCCACCATCAACCGAGTGTCGCTGCAAGACCAATACCCGCTCCCGAGAGCGGAGGACCTTTTTGCCACACTGGCGGGTGGTAAGCTGTTCACGAAGCTGGACCTCACTCCGGCCGACATGACTCAGGAACTGGCTGAAGAATCCAAGCTTCTGACCACCATCACCACGCACAAGGGATTATTTATCTACAACGGTGTCCATTTGGCATTTGTTCGGTGGCAGCTATCTTTCAGCGGAACATGGAAAGCTTGCTCAACTCCATTCCTGAAACAATCGTATTCCAAGACGACATCCTTATAACGGGTCGTGACACCGAGGAACACCTCCACAACCTGGAGGAGGTGCTACGCCGACTGGACCGGGTAGGCCTGCGGCTGAAAAAGGCCAAGTGTGTGTTTTTGGCCCCAGAGGTCGAGTTTTTGTGCAGGAGGGTTGTCCCAGACGGGATCCGGCCCACCGAAGCTAAAACGGAGGCAATCCGCCGGGCGCCCAGGCCCAGCAACACGTCGGAGTTGCGATCATTCCTGGGACTTTTGAACTATTTCGGGAACTTTCTGCCGAACTTAAGCACATTGTTGGAGCCGTTACACATGCCCCTGTGTAAAGGTTGTGAATGGTTTTGGGGTGACTGTCAAGAACGGGCTTCCAATAAGGCGAGGAACCTGCTGTGTTCTAACAAACTGTTGACTTTGTATGACCCCCGTAAAAAACTGGTTTTAACGTGCGATGCATCGTCCTACGGGGTTGGGTGTGTGTTGCAGCAGGGTAACGATGACGGCCGACACCAACCAGTGGCTTATGCCTCCAGGTCACTCTCCCAGGCAGAGCGTGGATATGGCATGGTCGAAAAGGAAGCACTCGCGTGTGTTTACGGTGTGAAAAAGATGCACCTGTACCTTTTCGGTAGACAGTTCGAGATAGAGATAGACCACAAGCTGTTAACATCCCTGTTGTCCGACAGCAAGGCTGTCAAAGCCAATGCGTCAGCTCGCATACAGCGCCGGGCCCTCATGCTGGCTGCGTATGACTACCCCATACGGCACCAGCCAGGCACCGAAAATTGCGCTGACGCGCTCAGCAGGCTTCCACTGGCCACCACCGAGGGGGCGTCGGAGCAGAGCGCTGAGATGGTCATGGCCATTGAGGCTTTTGACACCGCAGGCTCCCCCATCACAGCCCGCCAGATCAAACTCTGGACCAACAGAGACCCCCTCCTATCCATGATAAAGAAATGTGTCCTGACTGGGGATTGGGCGCCCACACACAGGGCGTGCCCCGAGGAGGTCAGACCGTTTCACAGACGGATGGATGAGCTCTCCATCCAAGCCGACTGCCTGCTATGGGGCAGCCGGGTAGTCATGCCCCAGAAAGGAAGGGAAGCGTTCATCAGGGAACTCCACAGCGAGCACCCAGGCATCGTGTTGATGAAGGCCATTGCCCGGTCACATGTATGGTGGCCGGGAATTGACTCAGACCTGGAACACTGGGTTCACAGGTGCACGACAGGTGCCAAGCTGGGCAATGCCCCCAGGGAGGTCGCACTCAGCCCGTGGCCCTGGCCCACCAGACCATGGTCACGTATTCACGTAGACTATGCGGGCCCGTTCATGGGGAAAATGTTCCTGATCGTAGTTGATGCATACTCGAAATGGATCGAGTGCATCATATTAAACTCGTGCGCAACATCCATCACCGTGGAGAGTCTGCGTACGATTTTCGCGACCCACGGCTTGCCGGACATCCTGGTCAGCGACAATGGCCCGTGTTTCACCAGCCATGAATTCCGAGTTTATGTCGGGCAATGGTATCAAACACATCCGGACAACGCCATTCAAGCCGGCTTTCAATGGCCAGGTGGAACGTGCGGTCCAAGTCATAAAGCAGAGCATGCTACTCATCCAAGGACCCTCCCTTCAGTACTGCCTATCGCGCCTCCTGCTGGCCTACAGGTCCCACCTGCACTCGCTCACGGGAGTCCCGCCAGCGGAACTCCTCATGAAACACACGTTTAAAACGCAGCTGTCCCTCATCCACCCAGCCCTGACAGACATTGTTGAGGGCAAGCACCAGTCCCAAACCGAGCTCCATGATCGAAACTCAAGGGGGAGGTGTATAGAAATGGATGACCCGGTATTTGTTCTTAACCATGCTTTGGGACCCAAGTGGCTTGAGGGCACAGTAATTGGCAAAGAAGGGAATATGGTCATAGTGGTCAGACTAAATGGACAGATATGTCGCAAACACTTGGATCAAGTAAAGAAAAGGTTCAGCATAGACACGGAGGAACCTGAAGAAGAGCATGAGATGTCACCCACACCACTGCCAGTGGACGAGCAAAGAGGACAATCCACAGCATGCACAGTCCCTGCGGCCAGCCCGGACAGGCCGGAATCACCTCAGGTGACAGAGACACGTGCTGAGGCTCAGCCACCAGAGCCACAACTGCGGCGCTCCACGAGAGAGCGCCGACCACCTGAAAGACTTAACCTTTGACACAAAAAGACGTAAGGGGTGAGGTGATATCATGTATGTAACCATCATGCAACGGTAAGCTTCATGTAACTGTAACCTTCATGCAACTCCTGTGCACTGTACTTATATCCTAGAAATGCACACCCTGACCACAGGGGGTGAACTTGTGGGAGACACTCCTCACCTGGGTTTCCAGGTATAAAAGGGGAGGTCCCACCCAGGGTCAGTACTGCTTGGTCCAGGGAATAAAGGTTAAGGTTACGTAGTGACTGTGTCTGCAGTACATGCCTCGTGTGAGTTTGTAGTACAGTGCAGGAACAGCACAGTAGCCACTGGAGCCTGTCTGTCATTCAATTAGATCAGGGCTGATCTGTATCTTAACTCCATTTATCTGCTTTGGTTCCATAAACCTTAATATCCTTACCCAACAAAATTCGATCAATCTCAGTTTTGAAATTTCCAGTTGACCCCCGGCCTCAGCAGCTTTTTGGGGGAGAGAGTTCCAGATTCCCAGGGCCCTTTGTGTGAAGAGGTGCTTCCTGACATCACCCTGAACGGCCTGGCTCTAATTTTAAGGTGACGCCCCCCTTGTTCTGGATTCCCTCCCCACCAGAGGGAATAGTTTCTCTCTCTCTATCCCGTCAACTCCTTTAAACCCCTCGATTAGATCGCCCCTTAATCTTCTACACTCGAGGGAATACAGGCCCAGTCTGTGAGACCTGCCCTCGGAATTTAACCCTTTCAGCCCCGGGTATCATTCTAGTGAATTTGTATTGCACTCCCTCCAAGGCCGATATATCCTTTCTGAGGTGCGGAGTACACAACTGAACACAGTACTCCAGATGCAGTCTATTTGACAGGGACAGACCGGGCCTTGGTTGAACATCTCATCAGAAAGACTGCATCTACCAACAGTGCAACACTCCCTCGGCACTGCGCGGGGAGTGTCAGCATGGATTTTGCACTCAAGTGACCGAATGGGGCTTGAATCAACAACCTCTGACTCAGAGGCGACAGCGCTAGTCACTGAGTCATAGCTGACACCTCATAAATATTGTTGTGACTAATATTGCACAGTGTGATTCCATCTCACTGCCTCTCTTCTGACCTCCCTCGATCATAGGTAAAAATGAAGATTCAATCTGTTAAACACTTACGGACATTCACTTGTACCATAATTATATTCATTGTTCCAAAATGTTTTTGTCTTCAATTCAACCAGTTAATCCATGTGACAATGGAGGTTCCTGGGATGGCCTTACATGTACTTGCCAACAGCCATATCAAGGATTGTACTGTAAATCGGTATCTAATTCTGTCCTTGGTAAGTTGGATTTGTCCTATAATTTCTACGTTGCTCACATATAATAGATTACACTGTGACTGAAGTGGGAAAAATTATCTTGAAGATTTACCGATAAAATATGGCGAGCATTGCACCTCAATATTAACATAGGAATATTACCCCCAATATTAACACAGGAACATTACACCCCAATATTAACACAGGAACATTACCCGCAATATTAACACAGGAACATTACATAAAAACATAAGAAATAGGAACAAGTGTAGGCCATATGGCCCCTAGAGCCTGCTCCGCCATTCAATACGATCATGGCTGATCCGATCATGGACTCAGCTCCACTTCCCCACCCGCTCCCCATAACCCCTTACTCCCTTATTGGTTAAGAAACTGTCTATTTCCGTCTTAAATTTATTCAATGACCCAGCATCCACAGCTCTCTGAGGCAGCGAATTCCATAGATTTACAACCCTCTGGGAGAAGAAATTTCTCCTCATCTCTGTTTTAAATGGGCGGCCCCTTATTCTAAGATTATGCCCCCTAGTCTCGAGTCTCCCCCATCAGTGGAAACATCCTCTCTGCATCCACCTTGTCAAGCCCCCTCATAATCTTATATGTTTCGATACCTCTCATTCTTCTGAATTCCAATGAGTAGAGGCCCAACCTACTCAACCTTTCCTCATAAGTCAACCCCGTCATCCCCAGAATCAACCTAGTGAACCTTCTCTGCACTGCCTCTAAAGCAAGTATATCCTTTCGTAAATATGGAAACCAAAACAGGAACATTACCCCCAATATTAACACAGGAACATTACACCCCAATATTAACACAGGAACATTACCCCCAATATTAACACAGGAACATTACACCCCAATATTAACACAGGAACATTACACCCCAATATTAACACAGGAACATTACCCCCAATATTAACACAGGAACATTACACCCCAATATTAACACAGGAACATTGCACCCCAATATTAACACAGGAACATTACCCCCAATATTAACACAGGAACATTACACCCCAATATTAACACAGGAACATTACCCCCAATATTAACACAGGAACATTACACCCCAATATTAACACAGGAACATTACCCCCAATATTAACACAGGAACATTACACCCCAATATTAACACAGGAACATTGCACCCCAATATTAACACAGGAACATTACCCCCAATATTAACACAGGAACATTACACCCCAATATTAACACAGGAACATTACCCCCAATATTAACACAGGAACATTACACCCCAATATTAACACGGGGTGCAGTTCTCGTTTTTGCTTTCCTCTAAATAGAGAGATACAAATGTTATCTGCCTGTTGTACAGCGTAAGATACTAACATATGTTCCAATTTATTACAGGATATGTGATTTATGCAATCAGTGTGACAGTGGAGATAGAGAACAAAAATTACTCTCTTGAATTGGAGAACCGCAAGTCTGCAGAGTTTCTAAACTTTTCAAAGTTATTTGAGGAACAGGTTGGAAGCTCTCGATGTATTTGTACTGAATAGTAACTGCCGGAAATTGTTTTGAATGTAACTTAGTCACCTCTTGTCATGTTCCAATTACCCCTTGCATTTAGATATAAATAGTTGAATGTCTGGAAATAAAGATCCATGTTCTACTTGAGCCCCTCCCCTCCCATATAGAATTGATGGCGGAGTTACTTTGGGAATTGATCTGTAGCCATCTCTCCCCAGTAAGAGCCTATTTACTGGCTTCTGAACAAAACCAGCCCTAACTAAAATCACAAACAACCTCCTCTGTGACTGAGATCGTGGTAATCTATCCCTCCTCATCTCCCTTGGCCTCCCTTGGCCTTTGGCATGGTTGACCACACCATCCTCTTCCAACGCCTCTCCCTATTACCCAACTTGGTGGCACTGCCCTCACCTGTGTCCCACTCTTACCAATCTGATTATAGCCAGAGTATCCCCTGCAATGGCCTTTCTTCTCGTTCCTGCACCCCTATCTCTGGAGTCCCCCAAGGATATATCCTTGGCCCCTCCTCTTCCTCATCTACACGCTGCCCCTTGGCGACATCATCAGCGTGCGCGGGGGGGGGGGTCAGTTTCCATATGTACGATGACAATACCCAGCTCCAGCTCTCCAACCCCTCACTCTACCTCTGGCTGGCCGCCCAGCCTTCACCCTCCGTAAATTTCAGCTCATCCAAAACTCTGCTGCCTCTATGCTAATGTGCACCAAGTCCTCTCACCCATCACCCCCATCCTTGCTGACTTTCCTTGGTTCCCAGGCCATCCAATTTAAAAATCACTCTCTCCTGGTTAAATCCATTTTTGAACTTGCCTGTCCCAGCTCTGTAACCTCCTCAAGGTCTACAACCTCCCCACCCCTGCCCCCAAACTCTTCATTCCTCTGATTCTGGCCTCTTGTACCTCCTCTCACTTTGCTCCACCATTGCCATTCGTGACTTCTGCCACTACGGCTCACACTCTGAAATTCCCTCCCTAAACCTCTCCACATCGCTCTCTCTCTCAGTTCCTTTAAGATGCTCCATAAAACCCAAGATTTTGGATAACTTATATCTGTATATGGCGCTACATATAGTTTTCATATGATGCCTCTGTGAAGCTCCTCATGACGTGATCCCACATTAAGGGCACTGCATAAATAGAAGTTCTTAAATTCTCAGCCAAATCACAAGAGGAGCATCACTTGGGAAAGTGAGCAAAGTAACTTTTAATGTATTCATTCACGGGATGTGGGCATCGCTGACAAGAGTGGCATTTATTGGCCATCTCTAATTGCCCCTTGAGAAGGTGGTGGTGAGCCGCCTTCTTGAACCGCTGCAGTCCGTGTGGTGAAGGTGCTCCCACAGTGCTGTTAGGGAGGGAATTCCAGGATTTTAACCCAGCGATGATGATATATTTCCAAGTTAGGATAGTCTGCAAAGAGATACAGATAGACTAAGTGAGTGAGCAAAATTTGGCAGATGGAGTATAATGTGGAAAAATGTGAGGTTATCCACTTTGGGAGGAAAAATAAAAAAACTAATTATTATTTAAATGGGGAGAGATTGCAAAATGCTACAGTATAGATGGGTCTGGGGGTCCTTGTACATGAAACACAAAAAGTTAGCATGCCGTTACAACAAATGATCAGGAAGGCAAATGGAATCTTGGCCTTTATTGCAAGGGGGATGGAGTATAAAAGCAGGGAAGTCCTGCTACAACTGTATTGGTGAGACCACACCTGGAGTACTGCATACAGTTTTGGTCTCCGTATTTAAGGAGGGATATACTTGCATTGGAGGCAAGAAGGTTCATGAGGTTGATTCCTGAGGGGGAGTGTTTGCTAGTGCTGTTGGGGAGGAGTTAAACTAATATGGCAGGGGGATGGGAACCAATGCAGGGAGACAGAGGGAAACAAAAAGGAGACAAAAGCAAAAGACAAAAAGGAGATGAGTAAAAGTGGAGGGCAGAGAAACCTAAGGCAAAAAACAAAAAGGGCCACTGAATATAACGGGGCTGCAGGAGGGGTCAAAACTAAAAATCATGGTTTAAAAACCAGGATTAAAACACTCGACCGAAATGCACGCAGCATTCGAAATAAAGTAAATGAGTTGACGGCGCAAATCATTACAAATGGGTATGATTTGGTGGCCATTACAGAAACATGGTTGCAGGGTGGCCAAGACTGGGAATTAAACATACAGGGGTATCTGACGATTCGGAAAGATAGACAAGAAAGGAAAGGAGGTGGAGCAGCTCTGTTACTAAAGCATCATATCAGGGCAGTTGTGAGAGACGATATTGGCTCTAATGAACAAAATGTTGAATTATTGTGGGTGGAGATTAGAGATAGTAAGGGGAAAAAGTCACTGGTGGGCGTAGTTTATAGGCCCCGAAATAATAACTTCACGGTGGGGCGGGCAATAATCAAGGGAATAATGGAGGCATGTGAAAAAGGAATGGCAGTAGTCATGGGGGATTTTAATCTACATATCGATTGGTCAACTCAAATCGCACGAGGTAGCCTGGAGGAGGAATTCATAGAATGCATACGGGATTGTTTCTTAGAACAGTATGTAACAGAACCTACAAGGGAGCAAGCTATCTTAGATCTGGTCCTGTGTAATGAGACAGGAAAAATAAACGATCTCCTAGTAAAAGATCCTCTCGGAATGAGTGATCACAGTATGGTTGAATTTGTAATACAGATTGAGGGTGAGGAAGTTGTGTCAGAAACGAGCGTACTATGCTTAAACAAAGGGGACTACAGTGGGATGAGGGCAGAGTTGGCTCAAGTAGACTGGAAACACAGACTAAACGGTGGCACAATTGAGCAACAGTGGAGGACTTTTAAGGAGCTCTTTCATAGTGCGCAACAAAAATATATTCCAGTGAAAAAGAAGGGCAGTAAGAGAAGGGATAACCAGCCGTGGATAACCAAGGAAATAAAGGAGAGTATCAAATCAAAGACCAATGCATTTAAGGTGGCCAAGGTTAGTGGGAAACTAGAGGATTGATAAAATTTTAAACAACAGCAAAGAATGACTAAAAAAGCAATAAAGAAAGGAAAGATAGATTTCGAAGGTAAACTTGCGCAAAACATAAAAACAAATAGTAAAGGCTTTTACAGATATATAAAACGGAAAAGAGTGACTAAAGTAAATGTTGCTTCCTTAGAAGATGAGAAGGGGGATTTAATAATGGGAAATGTGGAAATGGCTGAGACCCTAAATAATTATTTTGCTTCGGTCTTCACAGTGGAAGACACAAAAACCATGCCAAAAATTGCTGGTCACAGGAATGTGGGAAGGGAGGACCTTGAGACAATCACTATCACTAAGGGAGTAGTGCTGGACAGGCTAATGGGACTCAAGGTAGACAAGTCCCCTGGTCCTGATGAAATGCACCCCAGGGTATTAAAAGAAATGGCGGAAGTTATAGCAGATGCATTCGTTATAATCTACCAAAATTCTCTGGACTCTGGGGAGGTGCCAGCGGATTGGAAAGCAACTAATGTAACGCCTCTGTTTAAAAAAAGGGGGGCAGACCAAAGGCAGGTAACTATAGGCCGGTTAGTTTAACATCTGTAGTGAGGAAAATGCTTGAAATTATCATTAAGGAAGAAATAGCAGGACATCTAGATAGGAATAGTGCAATCACGCAGATGCAACATGGATTCATGAAAGGGAAATCATGTTTAACTAATTTACTGGAATTCTTTGAGGATATAACGAGCATGGTGGATAGAGGTGTACCGATGGATGTGGTGTATTTAGATTTCCAAAAGGCATTCGATAAGGTGCCACACAAAAGGTTACTGCAGAAGATAGAGGTACGCGGAGTCAGAGGAAATGTATTAGCATGGATAGAGAATTGGCTGGCTAACAGAAAGCAGAGAGTCGGGATAAATGGGTCCTTTTCGGGTTGGAAATCGGTGGTTAGTGGTGTGCCACAGGGATCGGTGCTGGGACCACAACTGTTTACAATATACATAGATGACCTGGAAGAGGGGACAGAGTGTAGTGTAACAACATTTGCAGATGACACTAAGATTAGTGGTAAAGCGGGTTGTGTAGAGGACACAGAGAGGCTGCAAAGAGATTTGGATAGGTTAAGCGAATGGGCTAAGGTTTGGCAGATGGAATACAATGTCGGAAAGTGTGAGGTCATCCACCTTGGGGAAAAAAAACAGTAAAAGGGAATATTATTTGAATGGGGAGAAATTACAACATGCTGAGATGCAGAGGGACCTAGGGGTCCTTGTGCATGAATCCCAAAAAGTTAGTTTGCAGGTGCAGCAGTTAATCAGGAAGGCGAATGGAATGTTGGCCTTCATTGCGAGAGGGATGGAGTACAAAAGCAGGGAGGTCCTGCTGCAACTGTACAGGGTATTGGTAAGGCCGCACCTGGAGTACTGCGTGCAGTTTTGGTCACCTTACTTAAGGAAGGATATACTAGCTTTGGAGGGGGTACAGAGACGATTCACTAGGCTGATTCCGGAGATGAGGGGGTTCCCTTATGATGATAGATTGAGTAGGCTGGGTCTTTACTCCTTGGAGTTCAGAAGGATGAGGGGTGATCTTATAGAAACATTTAAAATCATGAAAGGAATAGACAAGATAGAGGCAGAGAGGTTGTTTCCACTGGTCGGGGAGGCTAGAACTAGGGGGCACAGCCTCAAAATACGGGGGAGCCAATTTAAAACCGAGTTGAGAAGGAATTTCTTCTCCCAGGGGGTTGTGAATCTGTGGAATTCTCTGCCCAAGGAAGCAGTTGAGGCTAGCTCATTGAATGTATTCAAGTCACAGATAGATAGCTTTTTAACCAATAAGGGAATTAAGGGTTATGGGGAGAGGGCGTGTAAGTGGAGCTGAGTCCACGGCCAGATCTTATTGAATGGCGGAGCAGGCTCGAGGGGCTAGATGGCCTACTCCTATTCCTAATTCTTATGTTCTTATGTTCATCTGAGATGAGGGGCTTGTCTTATGAAGAAAAGTTGAGTAGGTTGGGCCTGTACTCATTGGAGTTTAGAAGAATGAGAGGTGATCTTATTGAAACGTATAAGATTCTGAGGGGGCTTGACAGGGTAGATGCAGAGAGGATGTTTCCCCTCGTGGGGGAAATCTAGAACTAGGGACATAGTTTTAGAATAAGGCGTCACCCATTTAAAATGGAGATGAGGAGGAATTTCTTCTCGTGAATCTGTGGAATTCTCTGTCTCAGAGAGCTGTGGAGGCTGGGTCACTGAATATATTTAAGGTGGAGATAGACAGATTTTTGAACGATAAGGGAGTCAAGGGATACAGGGAGTGGGCGGGGAAGTGGAGCTGAGTCCATGATCAGATCAGCCATGATCTTATTGAATGGCGGTGCAGGCTCGAGGGGCCTTATGTTGTTATGTGTGTGCCTTGGAGGGAAACTTGGAGATGATGGTGTTCCTATGCTGTTGCCCTTCTAGATGGTGGAGGTCGCGGGTTTGGGAGGTGCTATCGAAGAAGCCTTGAATAGTTGCTTTATATAACTAATGTTAAATATTAGTAAGTTGCTTGTAGTGTTGCCCACAGTCAGGTAATGAATATAATTTTTTATATAAAAGAAGGGAGATGTGTAAGACTCGCTCCACAGTGCCTTCTTCACAGTGCCTTCTTCACAGTGCCTGCGGCTACATCATTACAAGCAACACATTGGTGGACAGACACACGCTATACACAGGACATTGCCCCGCCCTTTCCCCATTTGGTCCATCGTGCCTGGGCTCGCTCTCTGAAAGACATATCCCCTCAGTCCCATTTCCCTGCCCTTTCCCCATTCAAACCATCGTACCTGTGTCACTCTCTGAAAGATCTCTCCACTCAGTCCAATTTCCCTGCCCTTTCTTTCTCTGTCTCTTTCTCTCACACATACATGTGTGTATGTTTATCTACCTACCCTTTTTCTCTTTCAGATGAAACTTGTCTATAGGCATATTCCTGGATATGATACAGTAAACATCACAAAGACAAGGTAAGCGACTCAGCAAAAAAATACTCTGCTCTGATAAATTTAGCGGATGTCTGACAAAGACCAACATGGGGGAGAAATTGCGTCGCGCCTCGTTTGGGGATGATAATAGGCGCAAGGTGGGAGTTCCTGCGCTGGGCGCGGAAGTCCCGCCCCGCTCGCGATATTGGGGTTACCACTCCGAGAGCAAGTGGAGCGCAAAGTAATGCGCTCCACTGGCTCTGTATGGCGCGAATGGGGTGGAAGCAAATGGAGAGGGGCGCAGCTCTACGCACTGGGACACATAGCGCTGCCACATAGAAGGGGCCCTCCATTCAATAAAGGGGACGGCCAAGTTACCGACTGTGCGGGTCCCTACCTGGACCATCGGGGAGCAGGGTGCCGTGGCTTCAGCCCAGCACTCAAGCGGTGTGTCAGGTTGCCAGATCATGGCACGGCCCCTGCGTTTCACAATGCAACGGGCCGCGAGCGGTAAGTCGGTCAATTTTCTTTCTGCGAGCGCCACCTCCCCTTTAACTATCGTCTCGTGGGCGGCCTACAGCCCAGTATACGCTCCCTGAAGCTGTCGCTGTCATCACCCACACAGCTTCAATGGTTGCTCCCGAATTTTCGCTCCGGGGCGAAAAGGGTCACTGCACATGGTGATGACGTCGTCAGCGCTGGCGCAGCAGAGTGGGACGCTATCGGTTACCGCTAAACCCCCGCGGAATTTAGCGGGAGTCGCTAGCAGCGCCGCGCCCGAGTGAAAAGTCATGTGCACCCCCCCCCGTTAGCGTAATGGGAGACGCAAATGACCCAAATTTCTCCCCCAACATCTCTGTGGGAAACATTTCACAACAGTGAGTCCACTTGGCTGACATGATAGTTCTGGGTTATACAGTTGTGAGTTTAAATTCATTTCAGAGACTTGGGCACATAATCTAAGCTGACACTCCACTACAGAACTGAGGGAGTGCTGCATTGTCAGGGGTGCCGTTTTTAGATGGGATATTACGCTGAGGCCCCATATACCCTCGCAGGCACCCCTTAACTATTTCATGGCATTAATGGGATCCTGAGATTTATAAGCAGAGGCAGAGAATACCAAAAGCAAGGAAGTTAAGGCAAACTTTTATACATCACGCCATAGCCCTCAGACTATGTCCCATTCGGGGCACCACACTTCAGGAAGGAGGTCAAGGCCTTGGAGAAGGTGCAGAGGAGATTTATCAGAATAATACCAGGGATGAGGGATTTCAGCTATGTGGAGAGATTGGAGAAGCTGGGATTGTTCTACTTAGAGCAGAGAAGGTTAAGGGGAGATTTGATCGAGGTGTTTAAAATTATGAGGGGTTTTGATAAAGTAGATAGGGAGAAACTGTTTTCACTGGCAGGAGGGTCGCTAACTAAAGGACATAGATTTAAGATCATTGGCAAAAATTCTGGGCCGATTTGGAATTTACTCCAGGTACAACATCTCAAATCTGCCTGTCCGAAAATCGGACATTTTTGAAAAAATCCAATTTGATATTCAGTAAGATAAAATCCGAAATTATTGCCCAAAAACCGGCGGGCTGAGCTAGTTATTGGCTTCGGTGCTATGTTTTAAATGGCGTGCGATCGGTCCGAGCCTTGCTGAATGACCCCCGACCCGACCAACGCCACCATTAGTACTTTGTCTGTCTCGGTAGCATACGTACCTTCTTCGGATGCTCTTATTTTCTTGTCCGAAATCTGGTAAAATCCAAAAACCGGCACAGTCTCGGTCCTGAGGTTGCCGGATTTGAGACAATTGTACCTGTACCTGAAAATATTGGCCAACTTCCTCTCTCACCAATTTCATCAAAAGAAATGGTTAACAGCTCATTCGGAGCACAGGGAGGCAACGTGGGTGGAAATGGACAGAGTGATGTGAATCAGGACTTGGTATGGGTTGGGATGTGAGTGACAAAGTTTGGGATGAACTGGAGTTGATGTAGGTAGAACTCGGAAAGCTAGAAGTTGAACATGGAGGTGACAAAGGCGTGGATGAGGGCTGAGGTAAGGATCAGGCAAGGGTGGAATTTTGTAGAGGTGCAAATAAGTGCTCTTGCATTGGGTGATGAAGGTTTGAAGCTCAGGGTCAAACATGACACGAAGGATGCACACTTGTTGGGTTCAACCTGAGTGAGTAGCTGGGGAGGGGATTGAATTGGGAGCCTCAGGATTTGCCTATTTACACTAATTTCCGCCCAATGGGTCTTAAGGCGTCGGTCAGATGAAATTCAGCTCCATCGTAGCAATTGGACCTTGCTCCAGATCCCATCGATCTCAAAAACGTCACAGGAGAGCAGGTAGCGCTGAACATAATTCACCGTGCCTTTTTTTTTCATCTTGTTTTCAGTCAAGGCAGCATCATTGCTGATCACAAAGCTATTTTTAAAGTTGCAATGCAGAAGTTCAATGAAAGCCTGATAAAAGTAACGGAGAAAGAGATTGAAGCAACCTTAGACAACAGGAATTGCACCGAGGAAAGCAATTTAAGTAAGAAAGCCGTCCTGTTCTCACTCTTGCTGTGCAGTCCTGTTACACATTCAATTTAAACCATTCATCTGAAATTTCTTAGCTGCGTGTTTTCATGTTCGGAGATAACCGTCTGTGTTTTCAGTGGCCCTCCTTTAGAACTGAAATACCTTGTCTCGGAATGCGGTTGTGTTGCGCGCTGATCTAATCCCATCCTCCCTTTTAGAGCCGTGTTGTCCAATGGAAATCGCCGACTAGCCCCAGACTTGGCTACGGTGATACTGTTTTTGCCACATGCGCTAATTTTCATAGGAAACGCCTCCAAATCACATCAACCATGCCGACGTGGACACGTACGCTGTTCCTTCGTCATCGCTGGGTCAGAAACCTGGAGCTCCCTAACCTAACCGCACTGTGGCAACAACTTCACCATAAGGACTGCAGCGGTTCAAGAAGAAGGTCCACTACCACGTACTCAAGGGCACCTAGGGCTGGGCAATAAATGCTAGCCTTGCCAGTGATGCCCTATCCCCAGAGTGAATAAAAGAAACACACACACTCACGCGATCCAGATAAATGTACTTCACGTGTGTATATTCACTTGACAGCTACCGCCATTCAGTAACCAAGGGAGTAAAGAATTCATAAGGAGCATAACACCCTGCCTTCCGTCTCACCATTTTACCATCAAATGCACAAAAAGGTTAAAGTTCACATGTCGTATGAATGAGCATTGAGATCACACGCCCAACCAGGGGTTCTATTACTCATTGTTTATTTGCTAATCAGAAATACAATGAGCTCATTTCTCTTATCTGAAAGGAGGAGAGCATGCCAGGAGATCTGAGAGACGCCGTAATCATGACTATCTTCAAGAAAGGTGACAAGTTTGTCACCATCCTCCGCCTGCTCCACGATGACATGCCAGCTGTGATCCTGACCAATGGATCTACCACAGACCCAATTCATGTCCGAACCAGGGTCAAGCAAGGATGTGTCATTGCACCAACCCTCTTCTCGATCTTCCTTGCTGCAATGCTCCACCTCACCCTCAGCAAGCTCCCCGCTGTAATGAAGCTAAATTATAGAACAAAAGGAAATCTGTTCAACCTCTGCCGCCTCCAGGCCAGATCCAAGGTCGCCCCATCCTCTGTCATTAAACTACAGTATGCAGATGACACTTGCGTCTGCACACACTCGGAGGCCGAACTCCAAGCCATCGTCAACATCTTCACCGAGGTGTATGAGAGCATGGGTCTTACACTAAACATCCGTAAGACAAAGGTCCTCTAACCAACCTGACGCTGCCACACACCACTGCCCTCCGGTTATCAAAATCCATGACGAGGCCTTGGACAACGCGGACCATTTTCCATACCTCGGGCGCTTACAAGGGCAGACATCGATGACAAGGTCCAACACCACCTTCAGTGTGCCAGTGCAGCCTTCGGTCGCTTGAGGAAGAGAGTGTTTGAAGACCAGGACCACAAACCCGACACCAAGCTTATGGTCTACAGGGCAGTAGTGATACCCGCTCTCCTAGATGGCTCAGAGACGTGGACTAAATACAGGAGATACCTCAAAACGCTGGAGAAGTACCACCAGCGCTGCCTCCGCAAGATCCTGCAAATCCATTGGCAGAATAGATGCACCAATGTCAGTGTTCTCGCTCAGGCCAACGTTCCCAGCATCGAAGCATTGACCACGCTCGATCAGCTCCATTGGGCGGGCCACGCTGTCTGCATGCCTGACATGAGACTCCCAAAGCAAGCGCTCTACTCGGAGCTTCGACACGGCAAGCAAGCCCCAGAGGAGCAGAGGAATTGCTTCATCCCCACTGACACCTGGGAATCCCTGGCCCAAGACCGCTCAAAGTGGAGGAAGAGCATCCGGGAAGGCGCTGAGCACCTCGAGTCTCATCGCCGAGAGCGTGCAGAAACCAAGCGCAGGCAGCGGAAGGAGCTTGCGGCAACCCAGGCACCCCACCCACTGGTTCCTTCAACCACCATCTGCCCCACCTGTGACAGAGACTGTGGGTCCCGCATTGGACTCTTCAGTCACCTGAGAACTCATTTTTAGTGTGGAAGCAAGTCATCCTCGACTCCGAGGGACTGCCTAAGAAGAAGAGACTCATTATTTATTTTCTAATCAGAAATACTATTAGCCACATCTGGTTTCCCAATTAGCCACATGGGGCTAGTAGCTAACATATTGGGCAAGACTGTTTTAGAAATGGAATGTCTTGCCTGGGGGTGTTGTTGGGTTGGGTAGCGGTCGATTCCTATCTTCCTTCTCATATCAGCTTGTCCCTCCACCTTCAGAGAGGTTGGGGGGGCTGGTGAAGCAGTCATCTGCTGTAGGCCTCCAGGGGAGGTCTAGACTGCCTGGTATGTGCCCAGTTATCAACACGCCCAGTCACCTGAAAGGCAGTCCCTGTGAATCCTATGTGGAGCTATGAAGAGCCAAACAGCCAGCTTTGTTGTATAGGTTTACAGTGCTGCAATTAATGCATGAAAATATTTACACACAACACAAATATGCAAATCAGAGCATGATTTCATAGTACATAGAACATAGAAACATAGAAAATAGGTGCAGGAGTAGGCCATTTGGCCCTTCGAGCCTGCACCACCATTCAATGAGTTCATGGCTGACATGGGCAACTTCAGTACCCCATTCCTGCTTTCTCACCATACCCCTTGATCCCCCTAGTAGTAAGGACTACATCTAACTCCTTTTTGAATATATTTAGTGAATTGGCCTCAACAACTTTCTGTGGTAGAGAATTCCACAGGTTCACCACTCTCTGGGTGAAGAAGTTTCTCCTCATCTCGGTCCTAAATGGCTTACCCCTTATCCTTAGACTGCGACCCCTGGTTCTGGACTTCCCCAACATTGGGAACATTCTTCCTGCAACTAACCTGTCTAAACCCATCATAATTTTAAACGTTTCTATGAGATCCCCTCCCATTCTTCTTAACTCCAGTGAATACAAGCCCAGTTGATCCAGTCTTTCTTGATATGTCAGTCCCGCCATCCCGGGAATCAGTCTGGTGAACCTTCGCTGCACTCCCTCAATAGCAAGAATGTCCTTCCTCAAGTTAGGAGACCAAAATTGTACACAATACTCCAGGTGTAGCCTCACCAAGGCCCTGTACAACTGTAGCAACACCTCCCTGCCCCTGTACTCAAATCCCCTCGCTATGAAGGCCAACATGCCATTTGCTTTTTTAACCGCCTGCTGTACCTGCATGCCAACCTTCAATGACTGATGTACCATGACACCCAGGTCTCGTTGCAGCTCCCCTTTTCCTAATCTGTCACCATTCAGATAATAGTCTGTCTCTTTGTTTTTACCACCAAAGTGGATAACCTCACATTTACCCACATTATACTTCATCTGCCATGCATTTGCCCACTCAACTAACCTATTCAAGTCACTCTGCAGCCTCATAGCATCCTCCTCGCAGCTCACACTGCTACCCAACTTAGTGTCATCCGCAAATTTGGAGATACTACATTTAATCCCCTCGTCTAAATCATTAATGTACAATGTTAACAGCTGGGGCTCCAGCACAGAACCTTGCGGTACCCCACTAGTCACTGCCTGCCATTCTGAAAAGTACCCATTTACTCCTACTCTTTGTTTCCTGTCTGACAACCAGTTCTCAATCCACATCAGCACACTACCCCCAATCCCATGTGCTTTAACTTTGCACATTAATCTCTTGTGTGGGACCTTGTCGAAAGTCTTCTGAAAGTCCAAATACACCATATCAACTGGTTCTCCTTTGTCCACTCTACTCAAAAAATTCCAGAAGATTTGTCAAGCATGATTTCCCTTTCACAAATCCATGCTGACTTGGACCTATCATGTCACCTCTTTCCAAATGCGCTGCTATGACATCCTTAATAATTGATTCCATCATTTTACCCACTACCGATGTCAGGCTGACCAGTCTATAATTCCCTGTTTTCTCTCTCCCTCCTTTTTTAAAAAGTGGTGTTACATTGGCTACCCTCCACTCCATAGGAACTGATCCAGAGTCAATGGAATGTTGGAAAATGACTGTCAATGCATCCGCTATTTCCAAGGCCACCTCCTTAAGTACTCTGGGACGCAGACCATCAGGCCCTGGGGATTTATCGGCCTTCAATCCCATCAATTTCCCCAACACAATTTCCCGACTAATAAGGATTTCCCTCAGTTCCTCCTTCTTATTAGACCCTCTGACCCCTTTTATATCCGGAAGGTTGTTTGTGTCCTCCTTAGTGAATACCGAACCAAAGTACTTGTTCAATTGGTCTGCCATTTCTTTGTTCCCCGTTATGACTTCCCCTGATTCTGACTGCAGGGGACCTACGTTTGTCTTTACTAACCTTTTTCTCTTTACATATCTATAGAAACTTTTGCAGTCCGTCTTAATGTTCCCTGCACGCTTCCTCTCGTACTCTATTTTCCCTGCCATAATCAAACCCTTTGTCCTCCTCTGCTGAGTTCTAAATTTCTCCCAGTCCCCAGGTTCGCTGCTATTTCTGGCCAATTTGTATGCCACTTCCTTGGCTTTAATGCTATCCCTGATTTCCCTTGATAGCCACGGTTGAGCCACCTTCCCTTTTTTATTTTTACGCCAGACAGGGATGTACAATTGTTGTAGTTCATCCATGAGGTCTCTAAATGTCTGCCATTTCCCATCCACTGTCAACCCCGCAAGTATCATTCGCCAATCTATCCTAGCCAATTCACGCCTCATAACCTCAAAGTTACCTTTCTTTAAGTTCTGGACCATGGCTTCGGAATTAACTCTTTCATTCTCCATCCTAATGTAGAATTCCACCATGTTATGGTCACTCTTCCCCAAGGGGCCTCGCACAACGAGATTGCTAATTAATCCTCTCTCATTACACAACACCCAATCTAAGATGGCCTCCCCCCTAGTTGGTTCCTCGACATATTGGTCCAGAAAACCATCCCTTATGCACTCCAGGAAATCCTCCACCGTATTGCTTCCAGTTTGGTTAGCCCAATCTATATGCATATTTCAGAAGGCGTCCATCCATTCAGCCCATCGTGCCCGTGCCGGCTCTGTGAAAGAGTGATCCAATTAGTCCCACTCCCCCACTCTTTCCCCATAGCCCTGCAAATTTTTCCTTTCCAAGTATTTATCCGATTTCCTTTTGAAAGTTACTATTGAATCTGCTTCCACCGCCCTTTCTGGCAGTGCATTCCAAATCATCATAACTGCTTGATTTTTTTTTAATAAGAAATGGATTGAAATGTCGCAGGCTGTTGCATCATTAACCCCTGGGAATTGATGCCAAGACTCTGTTGAATGGCAGGTCACTCAATCCCTGCTTGTTTCACTCTTTCCCCCGTTGTTGTGATTGAGATTGCACAAGATCGGGTTCAGATGAAGGTGGCCTTTCAGCCTGCTTGACCTCATGAATTCCCGCACACCCTCTTCCTGTTACAGTATCCAGTTGTTTCTGAAATGACCCAGCTGTGGCTCTGTGGATAGCATGCTCGCCACTGACTCAGAAGGTCATGTGTTCAACTCCTACTCGAGACTTGAGCATATAATCCAGGCTGACACTTCAGTGCGGTACTGAGGGAGCGCTGCACTGTCGGAGGGGCTGTCTTTTGGATGTTAAACCGAAGCCCTGTCTGCACACTCAGGGTGGACGTAAAAGATACCATGGCACTATTGGAAGAAGAGCAGGGGGAGTTATCCCTGGTGTCCTGGGGTCAATATTTATCCCTCAACCAACACCTAAAACAGATGATCTAGTTATTATCACATTATTGTTTCTGGGAGCTTGCTGTGCGCAAATTGGCTGCCGCATTTCCTACATTACAACAGAGCCAATACAACAAAAATAACTTAATTGGCTGTATAGCGCTTTGGGACGTCCTGAGGTGGTGAAAGGAGCTGCAGAAATGCAAGTCTGTCTTTTGTTCTAAATTTTACTTTACAAAGATGAACCTCCTTGTCCTGCATGTTTTATAAAAACGGTTCCAACTTAACACTCTGGCGATTGAGTGGTTTGCTGGACCATTTCAGAGGTCACATGTAGTCCAGACCAGGAGGGGGTGGCATGCCCCCTTCATTGAAGCACCTCTATGAGCCAGTTGTGTTTTATCACATGCCAGTCCAGGTTGATTGAATCCGTGGTCAGATTTCGAACTGAGAACCTCTGGGCTTCTAACCCAGCTCTACAACCACTACACTGCACTTGATATACTGCCTTCATTTATAGTCCTGGGTTTGCTTTCTCAATCCCATTCATTTCCTCGAACAGATTTAAAACATGCCGGGGGCCATTTTCACCGCCGCCACCTGCCCGATGGGAGTGAATCATCGGCCTGTTGATTTCATTGGGATCTACAATGGGTGAGCGATCAGCTCTGCCAGATTACCACCCATGGCGAAGGTGAAAATTACCCCGAGTAATCCTTATTGTGTCATGGTGGAACAGTGCTGAGCTAAATGTGTATTAATTCATACTCGAGAGGTGGGTGTTTCTGGCAGCGACAGCATTTAGGCATAAGAACATAAGAAATAGGAGCAGGAGTAGACCATACGGCCCCTCGAGCCTGCTCCGCCATTTAATACGATCATGGGTGATCCAATCATGGACTCAGCTCCACTTCCCCGCCCGCTCCCCATAACCCCTTATTCCCTTATCGGTTAAGAAACTGTCTATCTCTGTCTTAAATTTATTCACTGTCCCAGCTTCCACAGCTCTCGGAGGCAACGAATTCCACAGATTTATAACCCTCAGAGAAGAAATTCCTCCTCATCTCAGTTTTAAAAGGGCGGCCCTTTATTCTAAGACCATGCCCCCTAGTTCTAGTCTCCCCCATCAGTGGAAACATCCTCGCTGCATCCACCTTGTCAAGCCCCCTCATAATCTTACACGTTTCTGAATTCCAATGAGTAGAGGCCACATCGGGTGATGGACTGGAGCCCAGACCAGGTAAGGATGGCAGATTTCCTTCCCTAAAGGACCGTAGTGGACCACTTGGATTTTTACAGCAATCGAACAGATTCATGGTCACTTCTCCTGACACCAGCTTTTTATTTCCATTCAAATTCTTAAGCTGCCATGGTGGGATTTGAACTCACAGTTCTCTGGATTATGAGCCCAGTAACATAGCCAACTGCTGTACCATCGAATTAAACAACACCATCTCAATGTTTTACTCACATTGTTCAATTGTTGAATTGAAAGATTATTCAACGCTTCTACCGTGCATGTCCTAATTATTCTGTTTTAATTGTGTAATAATCAATATTTCAGACAACTGTCCGGGACTTCTACTCTCACCCACTTACAAAAATGTATCGTTCACAAAAAAGGACCTGACTGGTGAGTTTTGCATTCTCAAGACTACAATCTAAACGGTGTAACAATTACATATAAAGAGCCGAAGGCCTGATGTATTACGCTGGTATCATTTACAATGATGTGCTCATTTTCACTTGATTACTGACCTAGGATTAGTGGGAGCAAAAGTGCCCCCTTTTAGAGCCCCGCCTGCGTCTCCAGGGGTGCTAATGGGGCGGAGGACACTTTTCGCCCGGGGAGGGGTGGGCACTACCGCCTCCGGGGATATTGCCCGGGAGTTTGCGGAGGTGCTGCGGCAGCACTGCACTGCACCTCGCGGTTAGCGCCACGGGCTGTCGTGCAACTGGCTATGATGTCATGGAATCCACCCCAGGATTGAGAGTCTTCACTTATGTGGAGAGACTACAGAAGCTTCTTAGCGCAAAGAAGGTTTAAGGGGCGGTTCAATAGAAGTGTTAAAAATGAGGGTTTTTACAGAGTAGGTAGAATTATAGAATCATAGAAGTTTACAGCACGGAAGGAGGCCATTTCAGCCCAAAGTGTCCGCGCCGGCCAACAGAGGTTATCCAGCCAAATTCCACTTTCCAGCTCTCGGTCCGTAGCCCTGCAGGGTACGGCACTTCAGGTGCACATCCAAGTACTTTTAAATGTGGGGAGGGTTTCTGCCTCTACCACCCTTTCGGGCAGTGAATTCCAGACCCCCATAACCCTCTGTGTAAAGAAATTTCCCCTCAAAACCCCTCTAAACCTCCTCCCAATTACTTTCAATTTATGCCCCCTGGTTGTTGACCCCTCTGCTAAGGGAAACAGCCCCTTTCTATCCACTATATCTAGGCCCCTCATAATTTTATACACCTTAATGAGGTTTCCCGTCAGCCTCCTCTGTTCTATTGAAAACAAATCCAGCCCATCTAATCTGTCCTCATAGCTTAGATCTCCACTCCCGGCAACATCCTCGTAAATCTCCTCTGCATTCTCTCCAGTGCAATCACGTCCTTCCTGTAATATGGTGACCAGAACTGCATGCGGTACTCCAGCTGTGGCCTAACCAGTGTTTTATACAGTTCAAGCATAACCGCCTGCACTTATATTCTATGCCTCAGTTAATAAAGGCAAGTATTCCATATGCCTTCTTAACCACCTTATCTACCTGGCCTGCTGCCTTCAGGGATCTGTGGACATGCACTCCAAGGTCCCTTTGTTCCTCTACACTTCTCAGTGTCTTTCCATTTAATGTGTATTCCCTTTCCTTGTTAGCCCTCCCTAAATGCATTACCTCACACTTCTCTGGATGAAATCCCATTTACCACTGTTCTGCCCACCTGACCAGTTCATTGATATCTTCCTGCAGTCTGCAGCTTTCTTCTTCATTATCAATCACACAGCCAATTTTAGTATCATCTGCAAACTTCTTAATCTTACCCCCTATATTCAAGTCTAGATCATTGATATATACCAAAAAAGCAAGGGACCCAGCACTGAGCCCTGTGGAACCCCACTGGAAACATCCTTCCAGTCGCAAAAACACCCATCAACCATTACCCTTTGCTTCCTGCCTCTGAGCCAATTTTGGATCCAACTTGCCACTTTGCCCTGGATTCCATGGGCTTTTACTTTTGTGACCAGTCTGCCATGTGGGATCTTATCAAAAGCTTTGCTAAAATCCATATACACTACATCGTACGTACTGCCTTCATTGACCCTCCTGGTTACCTCCTCAAAAAATTCAATCAAGTTAGTCAGACACAACCTTCCCTTAACAAATCCGTGCTGACTGTCCTTGATTAATCCGTGTCTTTTTAAGTGAAGACTTATCCTGTCCTTCAGAATTTTTTCCAATAGGGAGGAACTGTTCCCGGGGCAGGAGGGTCGTAACCAGAGGGACACAGATTGACGATAATCGGTGATGGAACCAGTGGGGGAGATGAGGAGAATGTTTTTACGCAGCGAGTTGTTGTGATCGGGAACACGCTGCCTGAAAGGGCGGTGGGAGCAGATTCAGTATTAACTTTCAAAAGGGAATTGGAGATATAGTTGAAAAGGAAACATTTGCAGGGCTGTGGGGAAAGAGCAGGGGAGTGGGACTGGTTGGATCGCTCGCTCACAGAGCCAACACAGGCTCGATGGGCCGAAATGCCTCCTTCTGTGATGTAAAATTCTGTGATAAATTCTGAATCACAAGTTGCATATCAAATGTGTCAATTGTTCACTTAGTCCGTGAGGCATGAAATTACCATGTCACCATGGAAACATTAACTTGTTCGGATGAAATTCCTTGGCTTGCTATTTTAATGAAGGTTAACCAGTTAGTGTGTGCATGGCACAGTGATTTCAATCCCGCTGTTTTGCTCTATCTATGTTTTCTTGTGTTGTTACACTAATTAATTGTCATTGACGATCTAGTTCAGCCTGTGTACACTGTGGAATTGATAGCTGTCCAAGTTTTGTGTGGATAGTCACCATTTCTGGTTTCCAATCATGCTATCCGTGCTGGGCCTCAAACACTCGCTGATTAGAAATCGCCCCGCAATGCATTGTGCGTTATCCCTTCATGTTGTTTCAGAGCATGGCCAAAAGAGGTACTGCGCAATGCATCGTGGGTGAGTGTCTCAGTCCGCGGGATCCCCGGGGGACTGCTCCTCCACATTGTAGAAAGGCCTGCGTGCTCCTTGAACCTCGGCGGCTGTATAGCTCCTGGTCGGGACACCCGAGCCAGGCGGGTCGAAAAGTAGGATGGAGCCAGACTGAAGGAAGTGTACCGCCCTTCTGGTAGGGGGTTGTGAGTCAGGCTAACAAACTGTCCACGGGGAAAATGCCAACCCAGAGGTAAGACAAATATAAATGGAGAGCCAGGATCTGCTGGATTAACAGTCCAATCAGAGACCATTATCTTTATCTGGAAGAAATGGGTTGCCTCATATGCCGTGAGGTACAGGAGACTCTGACTGACTAACTGCATGAATTGGTGGGGGGGGTGGGGGGAGGTGGAGTGTTGCGGGATACACTGGCAATATTGTGATCCAGTAATGGACTTTTGTTTAACAGTGAGTTGCATGGCGAATGTCGATGACGACTTCAAGCACTATTTCACAGCCGAAAAGACACGATTGGGATGGATCTGTGTGTCGAGGTGTCATGAAGACAGTAAAGACGCTTTGCAGTGCGGAAACGGGAAATGTATGCTCACAAGAAAAGGCCCCAAGTGCTTGTAAGATTCAATTGATATTATCGTTTTTGATTGGTAACGATAAAGTTTGCGAGGCCTAGCGTTGTCAACCCTGCAGGATTGTCTTGCAATCTCCGGAGTTAAGAACCTAAGAATATACGAAATAGGAGCAGGAGTTGGCCATTTGGCCCCTCGAGCCTGCTCCACCATTCAATAAGATCATGGCTGATACAATCACGGACTCAACTCCACTTCCTCGCCCGCTCCTCATAACCCTTTACTACCTTAATCGCTCAAAAATCTGTCTATCTCCACCTTAAATATATTCAATGACCCAGCCTCCACAGCTCTCTGGGGCAGAGAATTCCACAGATTTACAACCCTCTGAGAGAAGAAATTTCTCCTCATCTCAGCTTTAAATGGGCGGCCCCTTATTCTAAGACTATGTCCCCTAGTTTTAGTTTCCCCTATGAGTGGAAATGTCCTCTCTACATCCACCTTGTCAAGCCCCCTCATTATCTTATAAGTTTCAATTAAGATCACCTCTCATTCTTCTGAACTCCAATGAGTAGAGGCCCAACCTACTCAACCTATCCTCATAAGTCAACCCCCTCATCTCCGGAATCAACCTAGTGAACCTTCTCTGAACAGCCTCCAATGCAAGTATATCCTTTCTTAAATACAGAGACCAAAACTGTACGCAGTACTCCAGGTGTGGCCTCACCATACCCTGTACAGTTGTAGCAGGATTTCTCTGCTTTTATACTCTATCCCCTTTGCAATAAAGGCCAACATTCCATTTGCCGTCCTGATCACTTGTTGTACCTGCATACTAACTTTTTGTGTTTCATGCACAACGGCCCCCCAGGTCTCTCTGTACTGCAGCACTTTGCAATCTTTGTCCATTTAAATTATAATTTGCTTTTCTATTATTTCTGCCAAAGTGGATAACCTCACATTTTCCCACATTATACTCCATCTGCCAAATTTTTGCCCACTCCCTTAGCCTGTCTATATCCCTTTGCAGATTTTTTGTGTCCTCCTCACAATTTGCTTTCCCACCCATCTTTGTATCATCAGCAAACCTGGCTACATTACACTCATCCAAGTCATTAATATAGATTGTAAATAATTGAGGTCCCAACACCGATCCCTGTGGTACCCCACTAGTTACTGTTTGCCAACCGGAAAATGACTCATTTACCCCGACTCTCTGTTTTCTGTTAGTTAGCCAATGCAAATATATTACCCCCAGCCCCCTGAACTTTCATCTTGTGCAGTAACCTTTTATGTGGCACCTTATCGAATGCCTTCTGGAAATCCAAATACATCACATCCACTGGTTCCACCTTATCCACCCTGTTCGTGATATTCTCAAAGATCTCCAGCAAATTTGTTAAACATGATTTGCATTTCATAAAACCATGCTGACTCTGCTTGATTTAATTATGCTTTTCCAAATGTCCCGCTACTGCTTCCTTAATAATGGACTCCATCATTTTCCCAACCACAGCAGTTAGGCTAACTGGTCTATAGATTCCTGCTTTTTGTCTGCCTCCTTTTTTAAATAGGGGCGTTACATTTGCGGTTTTCCAATCCGCTGGGACCGCCCCATAATCCAGGGAATTTTGGTAGATTACAACCAATGCATCCACTATCTCTGTAGCTACTTCTTTTAAGACCCTAGGATGTAAGCCATCAGGTCCAGGGAAATTGTCTGCCTTTAGTCCCATTATTTTACCAAGTACTACTTCTATAGCCCGTTGATTATCCACTATTGGGATGTTTTTAGTGTCTTCTACCGTGAAGACCGATACAAAATGTTTATTCAAGGTCTCTGCCATTTCCCTGTTCTCCATTAATTCCCCAGTCTCATCCTCCAGGGGACCAACATTTACTTTAGCCACACTTTTCCTTTTTAGGAACTCTTACTATCTGTTCTTATATATCATGCTAGTTTACTTTCATAATATATCTTCCCTCTTTTTATCATTTTTTTAGTCATTATTTGCTGGCTTTTAAATGTTTCCCTATCCACTGGCCTCCCAATAGTCTTAGCCACATTGTATGCTCTTGTTTTCAATTTGATACCATCCCTTATTTCTTTAGTTAGCCATGGATGGTTATCCCTTCTTTTACAGTCTTTCCTCCTCATTGGGATATATTTTTGTTGCGAGTTATGAAATATCTCCTTAAATGTCTGCCACTGCTCATCAACCGTCCCATTCTTTAATCTATTTTCCCAGTCCACTTCAGCCAATTCTGCCCTCACATCTTTGTAGTCTCCTTTAGTTTAGGATACTGGTTTGAGATCCAACTTTCTTAACCTCCAACTGAATTTGAAATTCAACCATGTTATGGTCACTAATTCCTCGAGGATCCTTTACTAGGAGATCATTTATTAATTCTGTCTCATTACACAGTACCAGATCTAAGATAGCCTGCTCCCTGGTTGGTTCCGCGACGTACTGTTCAAGGAAACTATCCCGGATACACTCTATGAACTTTTCCTCAAGGCTACCCTGGCCAATTTGCGTTGTCCAATCAATATGAAGGTTAAAATCGCCCATGCTTATTGGCGTTCCTTTATAACAAGCCTCCATTATTTCTTGATTAATGTTCTGTCCAACTGTTACTGTTAGCTACTGTTAGGGGTCTATAGACAACGCCCACCAGTGACTTTTTTCCCTTATTATTCCTTATCTCCACCCAAACTGGTTCAACATCTTGATCTTCTGAGCCAATATAGTTTCTCACTAAAACACTGATCTCATCCTTTATTAACAGAGCTACCCACCTCCTTTTCCTCTATGTCTGTCCTTCCAAATTGTCAAATACCCCTGAATATTTGGTTTACAGTTCCAGTCACCTTGCAACCAGGTCTCTATAATGGCTATCAGATCATCCCCATTTGTATCTATTCGTGCTGTCAACTCATCTATTTTGTTATGAATGCTACATGCATTCAGATAAAGAGCTTTAAAAAAAAATACCATTTCTTCCTGCTTTGACCCCATTTTCTGATTCACCTTTATGTTTGTACATTCTGTCCCTTCCTGGCACGCTCTGGTTTTCATTTCCCTTAGTGCTACCCTGCTCTATTGCTTTCTCCATATTCTTTGACTTTTAAAATTTTTGCTCACCTGAATCCTCCCGCTCCCCCCCCCCCCCGCCCCCACTAATTAGTTTAAAGCCCTCTCTACAGCCCTAGTTATTTGATTCGCCAGGACACTAGCCCCAGCACGGTCTAAGTGAAGCCCATCCCAACGGAACAGCTCCCTCTTACCCCAGTGCTAGTGCCAGTGTCCAACGAACCAAATCCCATTTCTCCCACACCAGTCTTTGAGCCACGTGTTTAACTCTCTGATCTTATTTACCCTATGCAAATTTGCTCTTGGCTCAGGTAGTAATCCAGAGATTATTATCTTTGTAGTTCTGCTTTTTAATTTGGCCCTTAGCTGCTCACACTCCCTCAGCAGAACCTCTTTCTTTGTCCTAGCTATGTCATTGGTACAATTCTAAAGGGGGTGCAGGAACAGTGAGATCTGAGGTATATGGGCACAAATCATTGAAGGTGGCAGGGCAGGTTGAGAAAGCAGTTAAAAAAGCTTACGGATCCTGGGCTTCATAAATAGAGGCATAGAGCACAAAAGCAAGGAGATTATGATGAATCTTTAGAAAACACTGGTTCGGCCTCAACTGGAGTATTGTGTCCAATTCTGGGCACCACACTTTAGGAAGGATGAGAAGGCCTTAGAGAGGGTGCAGAAAAGATTTACAAGAATGATTCCAGGAATGATGGGCTTCAGTTACATGGATAGACTGGAAAAGTTGGGGGTTTTCTCCTTAAGAGCAGAGAACAGTGAGAGGAGATTTGATAGAGATGTTCAAAATCATGAGGGGTCTGGGCACAGAGTAGATCGAGAGAAACTGTTCCCATTGGCAGAAGGGTCGAGAACCAGAGGACACAGATTTAAGGTGATTATCAAAAGAACCAAAGACGTCAGAAGAAAAACCTTTTTATGCGGCGAGTGGTTAGGATCTGCCTGAACGGCTGGTGGAGGCAGACTCAATCAAGGCTTTCAAAAGGGAGTTGAAGGAAAAAAAAAATTGCAGAGCTATGGGGAATGTGCGGGGGAGTGGGACTGGCTGAAGTGCTCTTGCAGAGAGCCGGCACGGGCTCGATGGGCCGAATGGCCTCCTTCCATGCTGTAACCATTCTATGATTCTATAAAGTAGACTTTGCATCCGTAGTGATGCCTGGAGTCTCATTAGAAGGGAGCGCGGGTTACAGAATGGGCACAGCTCTACACCGTAACCCAGGAGCTGAGCCATGAAAAATTGACTCTATAGTGTTACATGCGATGCTGTTAACGCACTGAACGCTATTTGTCAATTGCCTTACATGGCTAAATGATGAAATAATTTAGCATGAGAAAGCCAAATAAAGATGGGTCATTGGTAGGCTCTGAACTTTCACCTCTCTGGCCCAGAATTGGATTGAGCAAAGACTGATGGCATGGAACTTATTTTTTGAACCAATCTCATGATGCAGGCATTGTTATCAAGGCCTCTACTTATTGTCTACCCCTAGTTGCCTGCTTGATGCATCTACTGCCTATTCCTAACTGCCCTGAGTAGGTGGTGATACAAATGAGGGGCCACTTCAGAGGGCAGTTAAGAGTCAACCACGTTGGCATGAGACTGGAGTCACCTATAGGTCAGACTTACCCAACATTCAGTGCAAATTGGTTCTAAATTGACAATCTCAGTTAGAAAAACCAGGATGGTCGATATAATCAACCATGATCTTATTGAATGGCGGTGCAGGCTCGAAGGGCCAAATGGCCTACTCCTGCATCTCGTTTCCATGTTTCTATGAACACATGCATGAGGGGTTTCTTATCTGAGATTAGAGGTTGACGAAGTTGAGAAGCATTGTACAATCAATTTTACTCGGCACCTTAACTGTGCCAGACCTGCTCTGGGAGTGTTTGATGGGACAGTGTAGAGGGAGATTTACTCTGTATCTAACCCCGTGCTGTACCTGCCCTGGGAGTGTTTGATGGGACAGTGTAGAGGGAGCTTTACTCTGTATCTAACCCCCTGTACCTGCCCTGGGAGTGTTTGATGGGACAGTGTAGCGGGAGCTTTACTCTGTATCTAACCCCCTGTACCTGCTCTGGGAGTGTTTGATAGGACAGTGTAGAGGGAGCTTTACTCTGTGTCTAACCCATGCTGTACCTGCCCTGGGAGTGTTTGATGGGACAGTGTAGAGGAAGCTTTACTCTGTATCTAACTCCATGCTGTACCTGCCCTGGGAGTGTTTGATGGGACAGTGTAGAGGGAGCTTTACTCTGTATCTAACCCATGCTGTACCTGCCCTGGGAATGTTTGATGGGACAGTGTAGAGGAAGCTTTGCTCTGGATCTGTATTTTAGTTCAGCAATTTCAAGACCTTTTATTTTTGGTTTCAGTTGCAGCATGTCGAAGAACTACTGGTACATTGGGGAAAACTGCCACTTCCCAGTCAATATACTGGCGCTAATCTTGGTGACGATAGCCGTGGCTCTGATAATTATAGTCACGCTGACAGTGGCGATAGTGTACTGTATAAAATACCGACACAAGATTAAGCAAGATTTCATACTAAGGTAACTCCTAATGTTTCCTTCTTTGGCTCACGGCCATTTTTGTCTGATAATCGCTCCTGTGAAGCGCTTTCGGACGTTTTACTACATTAAAGGCGCTGTATAAATGCAAGTTATTTTTGTATGGCGGAACACTCGGCATGTTCTAATTATTCACTTTTCGTTCTCTATCTGCTCGCTACATTCTTCTGTTTATGCATGATACTGAAGGACTGCAATGAGGTGGCCAAAGTGGAATCGGACCAATTACTGAGTCAGGAGACCACGGGAGGATGTGAATTTAACTCTCAACCGACCCCCCCCCCAACCCCCCCGCCAAAACGAAATGACTAGAAACACATGGTGGGAATATCTTTGTGGGGTCTCGCAATCATCTTGCCTTAAGTCCAGCAGAACAGGGCCCCGCCCACCTTCAGCCAAAGTTATTAGGAGGATCGGGAGAATTCTGAGGAAATTCGATGTGATAAAAACAGAAAAAGCCATGCAGCCCATAAGCCCAGTCACTGGCACATTACCTGTCCATCAAAGTCCATCTCCAGTACATTGACCGTCCCATTAAAGCCCACCCGCAGTACATTAACTGTCCATGAAAGCCCATTCCCTGTACAGTAACTGTCCCATCAAAGCCAGTCCCCAGTACATTAACTGTCCATCAAAGCCCATCCCCCAATACATTAACTGTCCATCAAAGTCCATTCCCAGTACATTACCTGTCCATCAAAGCCCTTCCCCCAGTACATTAACTGTCCATCAAAGTCCATTCCCAGTACATTAACTGTCCATCAAAGCCCTTCCCCCAGTACATTAACTGTCCATCAAAGCCCATCCCCCAATACATTAACTGTCCATCAAAGTCCATCACCAGTACTTTAACTGTCCCATCAAAGCCCTTCCCCCAGTACATTAACTGTCCCATCAAAGCACATCCCCCAGTACATTACCTGTCCATCAAAATCCATCACCAGTACATTAACTGTCCCATCAAAGCCCTTCCCCCAGTACATTAACTGTCCCATCAAAGCCCACCCCCCAGTACATTAACTGTCCATCAAAGCCTATCCCCAGTACATTAACTGTCCATCAAAGCCTATCCCCAGTACATTACCCGTCCATCAAAGTCCATCACCAGTACATTAACTGTCCCATCAAAGCCCTTCCCCCAATACATTAACTGTCCCATCAAAGCCCATCCCCCAGTACATTAACTGTCCATCAAAGCCCATCCCCCAGTACATTAACTGTCCATCAAAGCCCATCCCCCTGTACATTAACTGTCCATCAAAGCCCATCACCAGTACATTAACTGTCCATCAAAGACCATCCCCCAGTACATTAACTGTCCATCAAAGTCCACCCCCCAGTACATTAACTGTCCATCAAAGCCCATCCCCCAGTACATTAACTGTCCATCAAAGCCCATCCCCCTGTACATTAACTGTCCATCAAAGCCCATCACCAGTACATTAACTGTCCATCAAAGCCCATCCCCCAGTACATTAACTGTCCATCAAAGCCCTTCCCCCAGTACATTAACTGTCCATCAAAGCCCATCCCCCAATACATTAACTGTCCATCAAAGTCCATCACCAGTACTTTAACTGTCCCATCAAAGCCCTTCCCCCAGTACATTAACTGTCCCATCAAAGCACATCCCCCAGTACATTACCTGTCCATCAAAATCCATCACCAGTACATTAACTGTCCCATCAAAGCCCTTCCCCAGTACATTAACTGTCCCATCAAAGCCCACCCCCCAGTACATTAACTGTCCATCAAAGCCTATCCCCAGTACATTAACTGTCCATCAAAGCCTATCCCCAGTACATTACCCGTCCATCAAAGTCCATCACCAGTACATTAACTGTCCCATCAAAGCCCTTCCCCCAATACATTAACTGTCCCATCAAAGCCCATCCCCCAGTACATTAACTGTCCATCAAAGCCCATCCCCCAGTACATTAACTGTCCATCAAAGCCCATCCCCCTGTACATTAACTGTCCATCAAAGCCGATCACCAGTACATTAACTGTCCATCAAAGACCATCCCCCAGTACATTAACTGTCCATCAAAGTCCACCCCCCAGTACATTAACTGTCCATCAAAGCCCATCCCCCAGTACATTAACTGTCCATCAAAGCCCATCCCCCTGTACATTAACTGTCCATCAAAGCCCATCACCAGTACATTAACTGTCCATCAAAGCCCATCCCCCAGTACATTAACTGTCCATCAAAGCCCATCCACCAGTACATTAACTGTCCATCAAAGCCCAACCCCCAGTACATTAACTGTCCATCAAAGTCTATCCCCAGTACATTAACTGTCCATCAAAGTCCACCCCCCAGTACATTAACTGTCCCATCAAAGCCCACCCCCCAGTGCATTAACTGTCCATCAAAGCCCATCCCCCAGTACATTAACTGTCCATCGAAGTCTATCCCCAGTACATTAACTGTCCATCAAAGCCCACCCCCCAGTAATTAATTGTCCATCAAAGCCCACCCCCCCAGTACATTAACTGTCCATCAAAGTCTATCCCCAGTACATTAACTGTCCATCAAAGTCCACCCCTCAGTACATTAACTGTCCATCAACGCCCATCCCCCAGTACATTAACTGTCCCATCAAAGCCCATCCCCCAGTACATTAACTGTCCCATCAAAGCCCATCCCCCAGTACATTAACTGTTCATCAAAACACATCCCCCAGTACATTAACTGTCTATCAAAGCCCATCCCCCAGTACGTTAACTGTCCATCAAAGCCCACCCCCCAGTACATTAACTGTCCATCAAAGCCCACCCGCCCAGTACATTAACTGTCCATCAAAGCCCATCCCCCAGTACATTAACTGTCCCATCAAAGCCCATCCCCCAGTACATTAACTGTTCATCAAAGCCCATCCCCCAGTACGTTAACTGTCCATCAAAGTCTATCCCCAGTACATTAACTGTCCCATCAAAGCCCATCCCCCAGTACATTAACTGTCCCATCAAAGCCCATCCCCCAGTACATTAACTGTCCATCAAAGCCCATCCCCCAGTACATTAACTGTCCATCAAAGCCCACCCCCCAGTAAATTAACTGTCCCATTAAAGTCCACCCCCCAGTACATTAACTGTCCCATCAAAGCACATCCCCCAGTACATTAACTGTCCATCAAAGCCCACCCCCCAGTACATTAACTGTCCATCAAAGTCCACCCCCAGTACATTAACTGTCCCATCAAAGCCCATCCCCCAGTACATTAACTGTCCCATCAAAGTCCATCACCAGTACATTAACTGTCCCATCAAAGCCCACCCCCCAGTACATTAACTGTCCATCAAAGTCCATCACCAGTACATTTACTGTCCCATCAAAGTCCATCACCAGTACATTAACTGTACCATCAAAGCCCATCCCCCAGTACATTAACTGTCCCATCAAAGCCCACCCCCAGTACATTAACTGTCCATCAAAGTCCACCCCCCAGTACATTAACTGTCCATCAAAGCCCATCCCCCAGTACATTAACTGTCCATCAAAGCCCACCCCCCAGTACATTAACTGTCCATCAAAGTCCATCACCAGTATATTAATTGTCCATCAAAGCCCATCCCCCAGTACATTAACTGTCCATCAAAGCCCATCCCCCAGTACATTAACTGTCCATCAAAGTCCATCACCAGTACATTAACTGTCCCATTAAAGTCCACCCCCCAGTACATTAACTGTCCCATCAAAGCACATCCCCCAGTACATTAACTGTCCATCAAAGCCCACCCCCCAGTACATTAACTGTCCATCAAAGTCCACCCCCAGTACATTAACTGTCCCATCAAAGCCCATCCCCCAGTACATTAACTGTCCCATCAAAGTCCATCACCAGTACATTAACTGTCCCATCAAAGCCCACCCCCCAGTACATTAACTGTCCATCAAAGTCCATCACCAGTACATTTACTGTCCCATCAAAGTCCATCACCAGTACATTAACTGTACCATCAAAGCCCATCCCCCAGTACATTAACTGTCCCATCAAAGCCCACCCCCAGTACATTAACTGTCCATCAAAGTCCACCCCCCAGTACATTAACTGTCCATCAAAGCCCATCCCCCAGTACATTAACTGTCCATCAAAGCCCACCCCCCAGTACATTAACTGTCCATCAAAGTCCATCACCAGTATATTAATTGTCCATCAAAGCCCATCCCCCAGTACATTAACTGTCCATCAAAGCCCATCCCCCAGTACATTAACTGTCCATCAAAGTCCATCACCAGTACATTAATTGTCCCATTAAAGCCCATTCACCAGTACATTAACTGTCCCATCAAAGCCCACCCCCAGTACATTAACTGTCCCATCAAAGCCCATCCCCCAGTACATTAACTGTCCATCAAAGCCCATCACCAGTACATTAACTGTCCCATTAAAGCCCATTCACCAGTACATTAACTGTCCCATCAAAGCCCACCCCCAGTACATTAACTGTCCCATCAAAGCCCACCCTCAGTACATTAACTGTCCCATTAAAGCCCATTCACCAGTACATTAACTGTCCCATCAAAGCCCACTCCCAGTACATTAACTGTCCCATCAAAGCCCACCCTCAGTACATTACCTGTCCCATCAAAGCCCATCCCCCAGTACATTAACTGCCCCATCAAAGTCCACCCCCAGTACATTAATCCTCCTGTTTAAGCCCATTCCCACCAGTACGTTATTCCTCCCAGTCCTAGTACATTTACAACTCCGCGCGGAGATTGATGGTATTTGTTACACACAGTTGCAAAGAATTTCTTCGTCTGCCCTTGGGCATAAAGAATCAGCTGAGTGCCACACTTTGAGAGCAATCAGGCAGGGGGGGAAATCGCACATGTGATCCATCCTGGTATGGTATTATAGTGGTTATTCTACTTGTACTGGTAATCCAGCGAAGGTGATTACAAATCTCACCATGGCAGTTTTAGAATTTGCATCCCGTTTTAAGAAATCTGAAAACAACAGCTGGTTTCAGTAAAAGTGATCACGAATCTTTAAGATTGTTGTCAAAACCCCAATTGGTTCATTCATGCTCTTTAGGGAAGGAAACCATCCATCTTTTCCTGGGTCTGGGCCTGTAAGTGACTCCAGTCCCACACCAATGTGGTTGACTCTTACCTGCCCTCAATTGTGTCAAACTGCTTCAGTTCAAGGCTCACCACGGGCTCTTAGGGCAACGAGGGATTAGCATTAAATGCCGGCCTTGCCAGCAATGCCTACTTATACATGAATAAATAAAAAATAAAATTGAGCGGGGTCCATGTGTGATGGCAATTTCCTCCTCCTCCGGACCCAGGGAATCCTACAAGAGGGAAATCTATTGATTATCACTCCGAGTCCGTACACCCACTGACACTACTAATAGAGGGCATCCCTTTTGCAATTTAACAGGCAGAAGAGAGAAAAACAGATGTTAGATCGGTGGGAGGCGGACAATTGGGAATGGCGCGCATCCGGAAATTTAACCCTGGGAAACCCTGCTGCTATGAACTTCGATGGTAAGATTCAACATCTTTCGAGTTGTGTGGTTGATTAAACTGTCGGGACGTGCCTGAAGTTAGAATGGCACAGGCAGAAGAGTCTAAGAAACTGTCTCCCAAATGGCGGTGAAAGGTACTTGTTTCAAGTTTAACTTACAATTTTTGGGATGACTGAAAAGTAACAGAAGACTCCCCCCACCACCGAGGGATTGAAAGCACCAAAGATATCTGGGCGCGGCAATCCTACATCACTCGGAGTCTGGGTGCTGGGATCTTGGTGCTAAGGTCTGGAATGCTGTGGGATTCGAAGAGTCTGGGTGTTGGGATCCTGTATCATTCTGATTCTGGGGTCTGGGTCTGGATGCTGGAGTTTGGAATGCTGTGAGAGTCGGAGTTGGGGTGGGGGAAGGAGGCATCCCAGCATCCCTTAGGGGAGGCCTGGCTGCAGAACATTCTCAGTGCTATGGACCTGAGGCTGGTGTGAACTCTCCAATGGCGTGCAGAAGACAAGACCTTCTAACAGCTGTGTTCCAATATGCAGGTGGATCCAGGTGTGCGGAATCGAAGAACTTCCACCCGAGACTGCAAGTCGGAAACTCATCTTCTGCGGTATGACATCATCAGATAATCTTAATTTTTTTTATTTATTCGTTCACGGGTTGTGGGCATCACTGACAAAGCCAGCATTTAGGGTGGTGGTGAGCCGCCTTCTTGAACCGCTGCAGTCCGTGTGGTGAAGCTGCTCCCACAGTGCTGACTTTGTTATAGCGGTTTGGTACTGAGTCTTGCTGGGCAGTTCAGAGCCAACCGCATTGCTGTGGGTCTGGAGTAACATATAGGCCAGACCGGGTATACCAGGCGGCAGATTTCCTTCCCTAAAGAATATCATAAAACAGTTGGGTTTTTGCAACAAACCAGTTGTTTCATGGTCAACCATTACTAATACTAGCTTTTAATTCCAGATTTTTATTTATAAATATTGTGGCTACAAGAGCAGGTCAGGGGCTGGGTATTCTACGACGAGTGTCTTACCTCCCGACTCCCCAAAGCCTTTCCACCATCTACAAGGCACAAGTCAGGAGTGTGATGGAATACACTCCTCTTACCTGAATGAGTGTAGCTCCAAAAACACTCAAGAAGTTCGACACCATCCAAGACAAAGCAGCCCATTTGATTGGCACCCCATCCACCACCTTCAACACTCACTCCCTCCACCACCTTCAACACTCACCCCATCCACCACCTTCAACACTCACTCCCTCCACCACCGGCGCACCGTGGCTGCAGTGTGTACCATCTACAAGATGCACTGCAGCAACTCGCCAAGGCTTCTTCAGCAGTACCTTCCAAATCCGCGACCTCTACCACCTAGAAGGACAAAGGCAACAGGCCCATGGGAACACCACCACCTCCACGATCCCCTCCGAGTAACACACCATCCCGACTTGGAAATATATCGGCCATTTCTTCATCGTCGCTGGGTCCCAGTCCTGGAACTCCCTCCCTAACAGCACTGTGGGAGCACCTTCACCACACGGACTGCAGCGGTTCAAGAAGGGGGCGCACCACCACCTTCTCAAGGGGCAATTAGGGATGGGCAATAAATGCTGTTCTTGCCAATGATGTCCACATCCCGTTAACTAATAAAAAAAAATAATAATTTAATTAACTGAATTTAAATTCCCCAGCTGCCGTGGTGGGATTTCAACTCACATCTCCAGATCATTAGTCCCGGCCTCTGGATTACTTGTCCAGTAACATAATGCTAAGATGATGTGACAGTACCATCTGACCGTTGGGATCCCATGGCCCAGAGATGGTACGGTGCGCAACATTAGTCCGTGTCCTCATTGGTACGATAGTGGTGATCTGCGGGAACCATACCTGACCTCAGAGGTGGTTGCGAGTGGCAGGGGGGGGGGTGGGGGGGAAGAGAGTTGGATAGCAAGATCGGTCTGCTCGGAGGCTGACTGAGGACATGTGATACGTCGGGACGGGTGGGGGTGAGGAAATTGGGGGAGGCGAGCGGTGGCAGCAGCCCCCAGTTTTAATGTGGACTCGGGGGGGGGGGGGGGGGGGGCGGGCACTCCTGGCTCTTGGCCCCACACTCAGCCCTCCACTCACCTCAGAGACACTAAACCAAATATAATGCAGAAATAAACATAGGAACAGGAGGAAGCCTGCTCCGCCATTCAATTAAGTCAGGGCTGATTTGCACCTCAACTCCATTTACCTGCCTTCGCTCCGTATCCCTCGATACCCTTACCCAATAAAAGTCTATCGTTCTCACTATTGCTCCAATTGACACACAGCATCTGTTGTGTCCTTACATACTACAGCAAATCAACATGAGGCACATTCTAGAGACAAGGTTACTCTGTGACCTGTACCTTTATTCACAGGACCAAGAAGTGATGACCCTGCATGGGACCTCCCTTTATATACCTGGCTGACCAGGTGAGGAGTGTCTCGCACAAGTTCACCCTCTGTGGTCAAGGTGTGCATTTCTCAGGTGTATACAGTGTACAGTGTTGTTACATAAAGAGTATAGTTATGTGAACATTACCTCCCCCCAACGTCTTTGGGTCAAAGATTAAGTCTTTCAGGCTGTCGACGCTCTCTCGTGGAGCGCCGCAGTTGAGGCTCTGGTTGTTGAGCCTTGGCATGCGTCTTTGTCACCTGTGGTGATTCCGGCTCGTCCAGGCTGACCGCAGGTACTGTGCATGCTGCTGACGGTTCTTGTTGCTCGTTCACTGGCGGTGGTGTGGGCAACATCTCATGATCTTCCTCAGGTTCCTCAGTGTCCATGCTGAACCTTATTTTTTACTTGGTCCAGATGCTTGCGGCATATCTGCCCATTGTTGAGTCTGACCACTATGACCCTATTCCCCTCTTTACCAATTACAGTACTCTCAAGCCACTTGGGTCCCACAGCGTGATTAAGAACAAATACAGGGTCATCAATTTCTATCCATCTCTCCTTTGAGTTACGGTCGTGGCACTCATTTTGGGACTGGCGCTTGCCCTCAACAATGTCTGACAAGACTGGATGAATGAGGGACAGCCGAATTTTTAGTGTATATTTCATGAGTAGTTCTGCTGGCGGGACTCCCGTGAGTGAATGCGGTCGGGACCTGTAGGCCAGCAGGAGGGGCGATAGACGGTATTGAAGGAAGGGTCCTTGAATCCGGAGCATGCCTTGCTTTATGATTTGGACCGCACATTCCACCTGGCCATTGGAAGCCGGCTTGAACGGCGCTGTCCTGACATGTTTGATGCCATTACCCGACATGAACTCCCGGAATTCATAGCTAGTGAAACACGGGCCGTTGTCGCTAACTAGGATGTCCGGCAAGCCGTGGGTCGCACTGTGGTGGATGTCGTGCACGAATTCAATATGATGCACTCGATCCATTTCGAGTACGCAACAACAACGAGGACATTTTTCCCATGAACGGGCCCGCGTAGTCTACGTGAATACGTGACCATGGCTTGGTGGGCCAGGGCCCCGGGCTGAGTGGGGCCTCCCTGGGGGCATTGCCCAGCTGGGCACACGTCGTGCACCTGTGAACACAGTGTTCCAGGTTTGCATCAATTCCCGACCACCATACATGTGACCGGGCAATGGCCTTCATAAGCACGATGCCTGGGTGCTCGCTGTGGAGTTCCCTGATGAATGCCTCCCTGCCCCTCTGGAGCATGACTACCCGGCTGCCCCATAGTAGGCAGTCGGCTTGGATGGAGAGTTCATCCATCCGTCTGTGAAATGGTCTGACCTCTTCAGGGCATGCTCTGCGTGCGGGCGCCCAATCCCCAGTCAGGACACATTTCTTAATCAGAGATAGGAGGGGATCTCTGTTTGTCTAGGTTTTGATCTGGTGGGCTGTGATGGGGGAGCCTGCGCTGTCAAAGGCATCGACAACCATGACCATCTCCGCACTTTGCTCCGCTGCCCCACAGTGGTGGCCAGTGGAAGCCTGCTGAGCGCGTCAGCGCAATTTTCGGTACCTGGCCGGTGCCGTATGGTGTAGTCATACGCAGCCAGCGTGAGAGTCCATCGCTGTATGCGAGCTGATGCATTGGCATTGACAGCCTTGCTGGCGGACAACAGGGATGTTAACGGCTTGTGGTCCATTTCTAACTCGAACCTTCTGCCAAAAAAAGTACTGGTGCATCTTTTTCACCCCGTAGACACATGCGAGTGCTTCCTTTACAACCATCCCATCCCCCCTTTCTGCTTGGGAGAGCGACCTGGAGGCATAAGCCACAGGTTAGAGTTGGCCCTCACCATTACTCTGCTGCAACACGCACCCAACCCCATAGGATGATGCATCGCATGTCAAAACCAATTTCTTACAGGGATCGTACAAGGTCAATAACTTAATAGAACAAAGCAGGTACCGCGCCCGATTGAAAGCCCGTTCCTGACAGTCCCCCCAAAACCAATCACAACCCTTACGCAGGAGCACGTATAGCGGCTCCAACAATGTGCTTAAGTTCGGCAGAAAGTTCCCGAAATAATTCAATAGTCCTAGAAATGAACGCAACTCCGATGTGTTGCTGGGCCTGGGCGCGCGACGGATCGCCTCCGTTTTGGATTCGGTAGGCCGGATCCCATCTGCGGCAACACTCCTGCCCAAAATCTCGACCACTGGGGCCAAAAACACACACTTGGACTTCTTTAGTCGCAGGCCTACCCGGTCCAGTCGGTGTAGCGCCTCCTCCAGGTTGTGGAGGTGTTCCTCGGTGTCTCGACCCGTGATAAGGATGTCGTCCTGGAATACGATTGTTCTGGGGATAGCTTTGAGCAGGCTTTCCATGTTCCTCTGAAAATAGCGGCTGCTGAACCAGTGCCAAATGGACACCTGTTGTAGACAAACAGCCCCTTGTGCGTGGTGATGGTGGTCAGTAGCTTGGATTCTTCAGCCAGTGCCTGGGTCATGTCGGCTGAAGTGAGGTCCAACTTGGTGAACAGCTTGCCGCCTGCCAGCGTGGCAAAAAGATCCTCCGCTCTCGGAAGCGGGTCTTGGTCCTGAAGGGACACTCGGTTGATGGTGGCCTTGTAGTCGCCACAGATCCTGATCGAGCCATCCGTTTTTAGAACAGGGACGATGGGGCTTGCCCAGTCGCTGAATTCAACGGGCGAAATTATGCCTTCTCTGAGCAACCTGTCCAATTCACTCTCAATTTTCTCCCGCATCACATACGGCACAGCTCTGGTTTTGTGGTGCACTGGTGTGGCGTCCGGGGTGATGCGTATCCTTACTTTGGTGCCTTTGAAAGTCCCGACGCCAGGTTGAAATAATGACTCGAACTTCTGAAGGATCTGTGAGCATGAACTTCGCTCCACAGATGAAATGGCGTGCATATCCCCCCATTTCCAGTTCATCTCGGCTAGCCAGCTCCTCCCCAAAAGCGCTGGACCATTTCCCGGGACAATCCAGAGTGGCAGCCGGTTCTCTGATCCATTATGCGTGACCACCAACATTGCACTGCCCAGCACTGGGATGATCTCTTTGGTGTATGTCCGTAATTGCGTGTCAATGTGTTCTAGTTTGGGTCTGCTAGCTCTGAGTGGCCATAGTTTCTCGAATTGTTGGACACTCATAAGTGACTGGCTGTCTCCTGTGTCCAGCTCCATGCGTACCGGGATGCTGTTTAACAGTACTCTCATCATAGGTGGCGTTTTTGTGTATGAGCTGTGGATGTTTGCCATCTGGACCCGCTGAACTTCAGCGTCCATTGCTGTGTCCCAGGCATACCCCTGCCTTGCAGACCCCTCTTGTGGTTCATCCACTTCGTAAACCAGCCTCGCTGCGGGCTTCCTGCACATCCTGGCTAAATGTCCACTCAAGTTACAATTTCTGCAGATGAATGGTTGAAACCGGCAGGTCTTCGCAGCATGTCTGCCCCCGCACCTCCAGCATGAGCTGAGATTGTTGTGAACAAAAGAGCTGTGACCAGGCATTCCTCTCTGATTGTCTCTTTGATTACTCTTGAGCACTCTGTTTGTGGGTGTCAATGGTCCCATCCGGGGACATATTGTCCCTTGTGATGGTGTAAATGTCCGTTCAACCTGCGATTGTCTCTGTTGAGGACCCACCCTAGAGTCTGTTGCTGTCTGGTTGGTGTCGAATTGCCCTTGCCTGCCTGCGGGGTTCTGAGTCGCGTTTACCATGTTAACTTCCTGCTCCATCGCCACGTTGGGAGCAGAGCTGCGTGCGCATATGATCTTGGTTTCCTCCTCCCCCGCCATGAAGGTTTGAGCCATCAACGCCGCTGCTTCCAGGGTCAAGTCCTTGGTCTCAATTAGCTTCCTAAAAATCCCGGCATGACCAATGCCCTCAATGAAGAAATCCCGTAACAGCTCCCCCCTGCAGGCGTCTGTGAACTTACAGAGGCTGGCCAGGCGCCGAAGGTCCGCAACGAAGTCCAGTATGCTCTGTCCTTCCCGATGTCGGTGCGTAGAGAATCGGTGTCGGGCCATGTGTATACTGCTCGCCGGTTTGAGGTGCTCACCGATCAGTTTGCTGAGCTCCTCGAAGGTCTTGTCCGCCGGCTTCTCGGTGCGAGCAGGTCTTTCATCAGCGCGTACGTCTTAGGTCCACAGCTGGTCAGTAGATGCGCCCTTCGCTTGTCAGCCGCTGCCGCTCCCAGCCAGTCCTTTGTGACAAAGCTCTGCTAGAGCCTCTCAGCTAAATCATCCCAGTCCTCACCAACACAGTACCGTTCCTCCGTGCTACCGGTGGCCATTCTCTTGAGTCGTTGATTCCTGTTTCTCGTTGCCAAATGTTGTGTCCTTATACACTACAGCAAATCAACACGAGGCACATACTGCAGACAAGGTCACTCTGTGACCTGTACCTTTATTCACAGGACCAAGAAATAATGATACTGCGTGGGACGTCCCTTTATATACCTGGATGACCAGGTGAGGAGTGTCTCCCACAAGTTCACCCCATGTGGTCAAGGTGTGCATTTCTCAGGTGTATACAGTGTACAGTGTTGTTACATGAAGGTTACAGTTATGTGAAGGTTACAAACATGACATCATCCACAGCCTTTGGGGTGGGAGAGAGTTCCAGAATTCCACTATCCTTTGTGGGAAAAAGTGCTTCCTGATCTCACTCCTGAATTTTATGTTCCTTTGTTCTTGATTCTCCCACCAGAGGAAATAGTCACTCTGTATCTAACCTATCAAATCCTTCTAACATCATAAACACCTCGATCAGATCACACCCCCCAACCTCTTTGACTAAGCTATTGGTCATCTGCCCTAAAAACTCCTTATGTGGCTTGGTGACAAATTTTGTTTGATAATCGTTCCTGTGAAACGCCTTGGGACGTTTTACTGCATTAAAGGCGCTATATAAATGCAAGTTGTGGCTGGTGTTCTATACGCGATGGAATACAAGCGTTGTCCATGTAACCTGTCCGCGTAATTTAACCCTTTAGGCCCTTCCTGGTGAATCTGCGCTGCTCCCCCTCCGAGGCCGATATATCCCCCCTGAGGGGCGAGGCCCAGAACTGAACGCAGTTACTCCAGACTGGGTATAACCAGAGCTTTATACAAACTGTAACATCACCTCCTCCCCTTTGTAATCCAGCCCCCTTGAGATAAACAGTGGACAGGCAATGACGCTTTCATATTCTGTTTTGTTATTCTTCAGATCAAAACCTCGAGGTCGCAGATCATAGAACTACACGCCATTTAAAGTCTACGATCTCCTTCTACTGCTGTTATTACTCACTCACCTTCTCCACTCAGGCACCCACATATTGGGTTAGCAAACAAAACTAGTCTGCAATAGTGAGATTATCATATTAGAAATAGAGTTTTTCTTTGTTCAAGTTCAGACGTCAAGAGATTGTAACATAAATCTGAGTCATCTGCCCTCACCTCCGAGTCCTTCCGTAAGGAGAAGTGATTAATAGAGGAATGTTTGCGTTCCAACAGATGGTTCTCCATTGTGCTTAATTGATATTTTGTGTATTTATTATGATTTTTGTAAATCAGTTAAACATGGAAATTCTACAATTTTCGGTGATGTTGATGGCGATGAATTGCAGGAAGCGTAGCAGAGATGAGATCTAATTAATTCAGCACTGACTCAGATTCTGAGTTAATTTACAGGTGCCCACTGTGCACCTCCCACTGCCATGTATTAGTGCCCCACCCCAAGTGCAGACCTAATGCCGCTCGCACGCCCCACACAGCACCGTGCTCATCCTGGCACCGCTCTTCCCCATCCCACCCACCGCTCTCACCCTCCCCGCACCGCGCTCTTCCCCCTGCACCGCGCGCAATGTGCTCTCACCCCCCCCCCCCACTGCTCTCTCTCTCCCCCGCACCGCTCCCCCCCGCACCGCGCTCTCTCCCCCTGCACCGCGCGCAATGTGCTCTCACCCCCCCCCCCCACTGCTCTCTCTCTCCCCCGCACCGCTCCCCCCCGCACCGCGCTCTCTCCCCCTCGCACCGCTCTCTCCCCACCCTCCCCCCACACATCGCTCTCTTCCTTCCCACACACTGCTCTCTCCCCCGCACCGCTCTCTCCCCCCCTCCCCCCACACACTGCTCTCTTCCTTCCCACACACTGCTCTCTCCCCCGCACCGCTCTCTCCCCCCCTCCCCCCACACACTGCTCTCTCCCCCGCACCGCTCTCTCCCCCACTCCCCCCACACATCCCTCTCTTCCTTCCCACACACTGCTCTCTCCCCCTCGCACCGCTCTCTCCCCCCCCTCCCCCCACACATCCCTCTCTTCCTTCCCACGGACTGCTCTCTCCCCCTCGCACTGCTCTCTCCCTCCCCTCCCCCCACACATCCCTCTCTTCCTTCCCACACACTGCTCTCTCCCCCTCGCACTGCTCTCTCCCCCCCCTCCCCCCACACATCCCTCTCTTCTTCCCCACACAATGCTCTCATCCACCTCTCTATCAAAACCCTTCAAAATTTTGAATACCTTTATTATATTTCCCTTTAAACTTCTCTGCTCTAAAGAGAATAAAAAAGAAAAGACTTGCATTACTACAGCGCCTTTTACGACCACCGGACATCCCAAAGCGCTTTACAGCCAATGAAGTGCTTTTGGTGTGTAGTCACTGCTGTAATGTGGGAAACAATCCCAGCTTCTCCAGTCTCTCCACATAACTGAAGTCCCAAATGGTTGCCTGCATGAGTGCAGCCCCAACAACACTCAAAAGCTCAACACCATCCAGGACAAAGCAGCCCACTTGATCGACACCCCATCCATCACCTTAAACATTCGCTCCCTCCAGCACTGGCGCACCTTGCCTTCAGTGTGTACTACCAAAGGATGCACCACAGCAACTCGCCAAGGCTTCTTCGACAGCACCTCCCAAACCCATGACCTCTACCGCCTAGAAGGACAAGGGCAGCAGGTGCATGTGAGCACCACCACCTCTAAATCACACACCATCCTGATTTGGAAATATATCGGCCGTTCCTTCATCGTCGCTGGGTCACAATCCTGGAACTACCTCCCTAACAACACTGTGGGAGCACCTTCACCACACGGACTGCAGCGGTTCACCACTTTCTCACAGCCAACTAGGCATGGGCAATAAATACTGGCCTTGCCAGTGATACCCACATCCCGAGAATATATATTTTTTAATCCACAAATTCCACCCCCTTCCTTCAACCACTTATCACAAACATTGATCATCAGCTCCAAGTAAGAACCGAAAGACCCCTCCCTCGCTCAGAGCCTGTAGACGTAACGTACAGATAGTCAAGCCCGACAACGTATGGTGAGGATAGCGACGGTGAATCACACCATTCAGGGATCCCAAAGGTGAGCTTCGGCGAGTAGCCGCACCCATTGGGACTCGAGGTGGCGGGGGTGGGGTGGGAGATACAGAGGGCAGCCTCGCACGCCAAATTTTGCCGTGATTCAGGCGTGCTGACCTCCGCAGTCTGAGTTCCCATGCCCTCCTGTTCGAGGAAGGCTGTTCGCTGGCACCACTGAATTTGCCTCAGAATGCACAAAATATTTCTTATTAAAATTTCTTACAATGCATAATGAAAAAGAGAGGTTCCTCCCAGCAATGGACATCAGTTGAGCGAGGACAGGAGGAGCTGTCTTGAAGAAGTTGAGCTTTGGGTATGTCTGCTGCTACGTTGCCCGCTCGTGTTTCCCTTCCATGGATGGGTAATGCGAGTTCTGGAATCTGTGCAAATTATTTATTGTGACAATGTTGGATGTGAAAATAAAGATTGACAGAGAATCGCTGGCCTTCAAGAACTGGGTGTTTGGGAGAGATGGGAGCACACTAGGGCTGTTCTGTCTGGGATGTGTCTGATGGGAGGGTGACAGTCGAATCAGGAGCAGCACAAATCGGGTTCAAACCAGGCAGGCGTTCGGCTGCTTTCAGCCTAGCCATGGGTTAAAGGTCCTCTGACGGCTATTTTTCAAAATATTCGTTCTCGGGGTGAGGGCGTCACTGGCATGGCCAGCATTTATTGCCCTCCCCGTTGCCCTGAGTTTGAAACAACTGAGGAGCTCACTAGGCCTTTTAGGAGGCTAGTTAAGAGTCAACCACGCTTGTGTGTGGACTGGAGTCAGATACAGGCTCAGACTGGGTAAGGACGGAAGGTTTCTTTCCCTAAAGGAACATCAGTGAACCCAGTTGGGTTTTTACGAAAATCCAACAGCTTCACGGTCACTTATTGATTCCAGCGTTTTGAAACTGAACTCAAATTGTCAAGCTACCATGGTGAGATTTAAATTCATCTTCTCTGGATTATTAGTCAAGGACTCTGGATTATCAATCCAATAACAGAACCACTACAACACCATACCCATGTTTTTGCTCATTGGTTAACAATTCTGTCCTTCATGTGCTATTTGAAACTGTTATGTTCTAATATCTCGACCTTACCACGGATGACATTTCACCCACTAGGCTTTAATCTAACGTACCCTCCACAAATCATAAACTGGATGACTCAGTGGGATACACACAAAATCTTCCAGCACAGGACCTGGGTTTAAATCAAGCCGCGGCTGATAGGAGAAAGTCTGTGGCCGCAATCAAGACTCCAGGATGGTATATTGCCTCCCTGGTGCAAGGGTCAAGGATGTCTCAGAGCGGCTGCAGGGCATTCTGGAGGGGGAGGGTGAACAGCCAGTTGTCGTGGTACATATAGGTACCAACGATATAGGTAAAAAAAACGGGATGAGGTCCTACAGGCTGAATTTAGGGAGCTAGGAGTTAAATTTAAAAGTAGGACCTCAAAGATAGTAATCTCAGGATTGCTACCAGTGCCACATGCTAGTCAGAGTAGAAATAGCAGGATAGTTAAGATGAATACGTGGCTTGAGGAATGATGCAAGAGGGAGGGATTCAAATTCCTGGGACACTGGAACCGGTTCTGGGGGAGGTGGGACCAGTACAAACCTAATGGTCTGCACCTGGGCAGGACCGGAATCGATGTCCTAGGGGGAGTGTTTGCTAGTACTGTTGGGGAGGGTTTAAACTAATATGGCAGGGGGATGGGAATCTATGCAGGGAGACAGAGGGAAATAAAATGGGGGCAGAAGCAAAAGGTAGAAAGGAGATAAGTAAAAGTGGAGGGCAGAGAAATCAAAGGCAAAAATCAAAAAAGGCCACATTACAACATAATTCTAAAAGGACAAAGAGTGTTCAAAAAACAAGCCTGAAGGCTCTGTGTCTCAATTCGAGGAGCATTCGTAATAAGGTGGATGAATTAACGGCGCAGACAGCTGTTAATAGATATGATGTAATTGGGATTATGGAGGCATGGTTCCAGGGTAACCAAAACTGGGAACTCAACATCCAGGTGTATTCAATATTCAGGAAGGAGAGACATAAAGGAAAAGAAGGTGGGGTAGCGTTACCAGTTAAATAGGAGATTAACGCAATAGTAAGTAAGGACATTTGCTTGGATGATGTGGAATCTGTATGGGTAGAGCTGCGGAACACCAAAGGGCAGAAAACACTAGTGGGAGTTGTGTACAGACCACGAAACAGTAGTAATAAGGTTGGGGATGGCATCAAACAGGAAATTAGGAATGTGTGCAATAAAGGTACAGCAGTTATCATGGATGACTCTAATCTACATATACATTGAGCTAACCAAACTGGTAGCAATATGGTGGAGGAGGATTTCCTGGAGTGTATAAGGGATAGTTTTCTAGACCAATATGTCGAGGAACCAACTTGGGAGCTGGCCATCCTAGACTGGGTGATGTGTAATGAGAGAGGATTAATTAGCAATCTTGTTGTGTGAGGCCTCTTAGGAAAGAGTGACCATAATATGATAGAATTCTTCATTAAGATGGAGAGTGACACAGTTAATTCAGAAACTAGGGTCCTGAACTTAAAGAAAGGTAACTTCGATGGTATGAGATGTGAATTGGCTAGGATAGACTGGCGAATGATACTTAAAGGGTTGACGGTGGATAGGCAATGGCAAACATTTAAAGATCCCATGGATGAACTTCAACAACTGTACATCCCTGTCTGGCATAAAAATAAAACGGGAAAGGTGGCTCAACCGTGGCTAACAAGGGAAATTAGGGATAGTGTTAAATCCAAGGAAGAGGCATATAAATTGGCCAGAAAAAGCAGCAAACCTGAGGACTGGAAGAAATTAAGAATTCAGCAGAGGAGGACAAAGGGTTTAATTAGGAGGGGGGAAATAGAGTATGAGAGGAAGCTTGCAGGGAACATAAAAACTGACTGCAAAAGCTTCTATAGATATGTGAAGAGAAAAAGATTAGTGAAGACAAATGTAGGTCCCTTGCAGTCAGAATCAGGGAATTTATAATGGGAAACAAAGAAATGGCAGACCAATTGAACAAATACTTTGATTCTGTCTTCACTAAGGAAGACACAAATAATCTTCTGAAAATACTAGGGGACCGAGGGTCTAGCGAGAAGGAGAAACTAAAGGAAATCCTTATTAGTCAGGAAATTGTGTTGGGGAAATTGATGGGATTGAAGGCTGATAAATCCCCAGGGCCTGATAGTCTGCATCCCAGAGTACTTAAGGAAGTGGCCCTAGAAATAGTGGATGCATTGGTGATCATTTTCCAGCAGTCTATAGACTCTGGATCAGTTCCTGTGGATTGGAGGGTAGCTAATGTAACCGCACTTTTTAAAAAAGGAGGGAGAGAGAAAACAGGGAATTATAGACCGGTTAGCCTGATATCGGTAGTGGGGAAAATGTTGGAATCAATTATTAAAGATGTAATAGCAGCGCATTTGGAAAGCAGTGACAGGATCGGTCCAAGTCAGCATGGATTTATGAAAGGGAAAATTTTCTTGAATTCTTCTAGAATTTTTTGAGGATGTAACTAGTAGAGTGGACAAGGGAGAACCAGTGGATGTGGTGTATTTGGACTTTCAAAAGGCTTTTGACAAGTTCCCACACGAGAGCTTAGTGTGCAAAATTAAAGCACATGGTATTGGGGGTAATGTATTGATGTGGGTAGAGAACTGGTTGGCAGACAGGAAGCAAAGAGTAGGAATAAATGGGTCCTTTTCAGAATGGCAGGCAGTGACTAGTGCGGTACCGCAGGGTTCAGTGCTGGGACCCCAGCTATTTACAATATACATTAATGGTTTAAACGAAGGAATTGAATGTAATATCTCCAAGTTTGCAGATGACACTAAGCTGGGTGGCAGTGTGAGCTGAGAGGAGGATGCTAAGAGGCTACAGGGTGACTTGGACAGGTTAGGTGAGTGGGCAAATGCATGGCAGATGCAGTACAATGTAGATAAATGTGAGGTTATTCACTTTGGTGGCAAAAACAGGAAGGCAGAATATTATCTGAGTGTTGTCAGATTAGAAAAATTGGAGGTGCAACGAGACCTGGGTATCATGGTACATCAGTCATTGAAAGTTTGCACACAGGTACATCAGGCAGTGAAGAAGGCAAATGGCATGTTGGCCTTCATAGCTAGAGGAATTGAGTGTAGGAGCAGGGAGGTCTTACTGCAGTTGTACAGGGCCTTAGTGAGGCCTCACCTGGAATATTGTGTACAGTTTTGGTCTCCTAATCTGAGGAAGGACATTCTTGCTATTGAGGGAGTGCAGCGAAGGTTCATCAGACTGATTCCCGGGATGGCAGGACTGATGTATGAAGAAAGACTGGATCGACTAGGCTTATATTCACTGGAATTTAGAAGAGTGAGAGGGGATCTCATAGAAACATATAAAATTCTGACGGGATTGGACAGGTTAGATGCAGGAAGAATGTTCCCGATGTTGGGGTAGTCCAGAACCAGGGGTCACAGTCGAAGGATGAGGGGTAAGCTATTTAGGACCGAGATGAGGTAAAACTTCTTCACTCGGAGAATTGTGAACCTGTGGAATTCTCTACCACAGCAAGTTGTTGAGGCCAGTCCTTTAGATATATTCAAAAGGGAGTTAGATGTGGCCCTTATGGCTAAAGGGATCAAAGGGTATGGAGAGAAAGCAGGAATAGGGTACTGAAGTTGCATGATCAGCCAAGATCATATTGAATGGTGGTGCAGGTTTAAAGGGCCGAATGATCTACTTCTGCACCTATTTTCTATGTTTCTATGATTCTCCTCTGTTGGTTAACAAAGGCTGCTAAGTGCAATGATTTGGGGCACTTCTCCCTCCAGGGACCAGTAGCATAGTGGCTATGTTACTGAACCAGTGATCCAGAATTCTGGACTAATGATCCAGAGACGTGAGTTCAAATTCCATCACAGCAGCTGGGGAATTTAAATTCAATTCAATAAATCTGGAATAAAAAGTTAGTATCAGTAATGGTTACCATGAAACTACTAGATTGTCGTTAAAAACCCATCTGGTTCACTAATGTCCTTTTGGGAAGGAAATCTGCCATCCTTACCTGGTCTGGCCTATATGTGACTCCAGACCCACGGCAATGTGGTTGGCTCTTAACTGGCCCCTGAAGTGGCCCAGTGAGACATTCAGTTGTAATAAAACCAGACAGACTACCAGGCACTGACTACAGGCACGACAACAGCACAGCCAGCCCAGTCGATTTTGCTAAGTCCTCCTCACCAACATCTGTGGACGTGCCAAAATTGGGAGTGCTGTCCCACAGACTAGTCAAACAACAGCCTCACAGAATCATACTTTTTAGCCAATGTCTCGATTCCTCCATCATCATCCCGAGGTATGTCCTGTCCCACCGGCAGGACAGGCCCACCAGGGGTGGCGGTACAGTCACAGTCGGGAGGGAGTTACCCTGGGAGTCCTCAACATGGGGTCCGGATCCCATGAAGTCTCATGGCTTCAGGTCAAGCATGGGCAAGGAAACTTCCTGCTGATTACCACCTACTGCCCTCCCTCAGCTGATGAATCAGTACTCCTCCATGTTGAACACCACTTGGAAGAAGCACTGAGAGTAGCAAGGGCACAGAATGTACTCTGGGTGGGGGACTTCAATGTCCATCACCAAACGTGGCTCGGTAGCACCACCACTGACCGAGCTGGCCGAGTCCTGAAGGACATAGCTGCCAGACTGGGCCCGAGGCAGGTGGTGAGAGAACCAACACGAGGGAAAAACCTATTTGACCTCATCTTCACCAATCTACCTGACGCAGATGCATCTGTCCATGACAGCATTGGTAGCAGTGACTATCGCACACTCATTGTGGAGACGAAGTGTTGTGTGGCACTACCACCGTGCTAAATGGGATAGATTCAGAACAGATCTAACAGCTCAAAACTGGGCATCCGTGAGACGCTGTGGGCCATCAGCAGCAGCAGAATTGTATTCCACCACAATCTGTAACCTCATAGATGGCAAATCCCTCACTCTACTGTTACCATCAAGCCAGGGGACCAACCCTAGTTCAATGAGGAGTGTAGAAGTGCGTGCCAGGAGCAGCACCGGGCATACCTAAAAATGAAGTGCCAACCTAGGGAAGTTGCAACACAGGACTACATGCATGCTAAAAAGCAGAAGCGGCATGCCACAGACAGGGCTAAGCGATCCCACCATCAATGGATCAGATCAAAGCTCTGCAGTTCTGCCACATCCAGTCATGAATGGAGGTGGACCATTAAACAACTAACGGGAGGAAGCTCCATGAATTCCCCCCATCCTCAACGCTGGCGGAGCCCAGCATGAGTGCAAAAGTCAAGGCTGAAATGTTTGCAACAATCCTCAGCCAGAAGTGTCGAGTGGATGATCCATATCAGCCTCCTCCTGAGGCCCCCACCATCACAGAAGCCAGTCTTCAGCCAATTCGATTCACTCCATGTGATATCAAGAAACGGCTGAGCACACTGGATACAGCAAAGGCTCTGGGCCCCGACAACATCCCGGCTGTCGTGCTGAAGACTTGTGCTCCAGAACTAGCCGTGCCTCTAGCCAAGCTGTTCCAGTACAGCTACAACACTGGCATCTATCTGACAATGTGGAAAACTGCCCAGGTATGTCCTGTTAACAAAAAGCAAAACAAATCCATCTGGCCAATTACAGCCCCAGCAGTCTACTCTCAGTCGTCAGCAAAGTAATGGAAGGTGTCGTCGACAGTGCTATCAAGCCGCACGTACTCACCAATAACCTGCTAACCGATGCTCAGTTTGGGTTCTGCCATGACCAATTGGCTCCAGACCTCATTACAGCCTTGGTCCAAACATAGACAAAAGAGCTGAATTCCAGAGGTGAGGTAAGAGTGACTGCCTTTGACATCAAGGCAGCATTTGACCAAGTGTGGCATCAAGAAGCCCTAGTAAAATTGAAGTCAATGGGAATCAGGGGAAAACTCCACGGGCTGGAGTCATACCCAGCACAAAGGAGGATGGTTGTGGTGGTTGGCGGTCAGTCATATCAGCCCCAGACATCGCTGCAGGAGTTCCTCAGGGCAGTGTCCTAGGCCCCAACCATCTTCAGCTGCTTCATCAATGACCTTCCCTCCACCATAAGGTCAGAAGTGGGGATGTTCGCTGATGATTGCACCGTGTTCAGTTCCATTCACAACTCCTCAGATAATGGAGCGGTCCGTGCCCGCATGCAGCAAGACCTGGGCAACATTCAGGCTTGGGCTGATAAGTGGCAAGTAACATTCGCGCCACATGAGTGCCAGGCAATGAATATCTCCATCAAGCGAGAATCTAACCATCGCCCCTTGGCATTACAATCTCTGAATCCTCCACCATCAACATCCTGGGGGTCACCATTGACCAGAAACTTAACTGGACCAACCACATAAATACTGTGGCAACAAGAGCGGGTCAGAGGCTGGGTATTCTGCGGTGAGTGTCTCACCTCCTGACTCCCCAAAGCCTTTCCACCATCTACAAGGCACAAGTCAGGAGTGTGATGGAATACTCTCCACTGCCTGGATGAGTGCAGCTCCAACAACACTCAAGAAGCTCGACACCATCCAGGACAAAACAGCCCATTGGATTGGTACCCCATCCGCCACCTTAAATGTTCACTCCCTCCACCACTGGCGCACCGTGGCTGCAGTGTGTACCATCTACAAGATGCACTGCAGCAACTCACCAAGGCTTCTTTGGCAGCACCTCCCAAACCCGCGACCTCTACCGCCTAGAAGGACAAGGGCAGCAGGCGCATGGGAACACCATCACCTGCAAGCACCCCCCCATGTCACACACCATCCTGAGTTGGAAATATATCGGCTGTTCCTTCATCGTCGCTGGGTCACAATCCTGGAACTCCCTCCCTAACAGCACTGTGGGAGCACCTTCACCACACGGACTGCAGCGGTTCAAGAAGGTGGCTCACCACCACCTTATCAAGGGCAATTAGGGGATGGGCAATAAATGCCGGCCTTGCCAGCGACGCCCACATCTCATGAACGAATATAAAAAAGTGCTGCTACTGGGAGTGGGCTTTCAGGAATAGACCACTCCTAATATGGTGCTGGTGTGCAATATGATCCGTTTTGGACCCCTTACCTAAGGAAAGATATACCTGCCTTAACGTTCACTAGACTGATTTATAAGAACATAAGAAATAGGAACAGGAGTAGGCCGTATGGGCCCTCGAGCCTGCTCTGCCATTCAATAAGATCATGGCTGATCTTTGATTCAACTCCACTTTCCCACCCGATTCCCACATCCCTTGATTGTCCTAGAGTCCAAAAATCTATCTATCTCAGCTTTTAATATACTTAATGATTCAGCTTCCACAGCTCTTTGGGGTAGAGAATTCCAAAGATTCACAACCCTCTAAGTGAAGAAATCTCTCCTCATCTAAGTCCTAAATGGCCGACCCCTTATCCTGAGTCTATGCCCCCTATCTAGACTCTCCAGCTAGGGCAAACAGCCTCTCAGTATCTACCCTGTCAATTTCCCTCAGAATCTTATATGTTTGAATGAGATCATCTAAACTCCAGGGAGCATGGGCCCAATCGACTCAATCTCTCCTCATAGGGCAACCCTCTTATCCCAGGGTTCAATCTAGCACACCTTCGTTGCATCGCCTCTAAGACAAGTATCCCCTTCCTCACATAAGGACACCAAAACTGTGCACAGTACTCCAGGTGTGGTCTCACAAAAGCCCTGTACAATTGTAGTAAGACTTCCTTACTCTTGTATTCCAACCCCCTTACAACAAAGACCAACATGCCACTTGCTTTCTGTTAGATCTCTTCATTCTTAATGAGATTCGGGGTCCGGTGGTAGATTCAGGTGAACTTTGTTGCAGCATGTATTCGTTACAAAAAGTCACACACGTGGTTCTTGGCCAGCTTCATTTATACAGTTTACATTAGTTGTGCACACCCACACCCCCGCCCCCACCACTCGCGTACTATTGGTCTGCAAAGTCTGTGTTGTCATACTGTGATTGGCTTGCTGGTGCATGTAGGTCCCGATTGGGTTAAGGGCATGAGCGTACTATTGGTCTGCAAGTCTGTGTTGTCATGCTGTGATTGGCTTGCTGGTGCATGTAGGTCCCGATTGGGTTAAGGGCATGAGCGTACTATTGGTCTGCAAGTCTGTGTTGTCATGTTGTGATTGGCTTGCTGGCGCATGTACACAGTTTGACTGCTGACAGTGGTTTTCCCCTGTCGCACTCAGCGAGCCATAGTTTGCCGATACCCCATCAATCTCCCCTTTGATTCTTCCTTCAGTGAATCATAAAATCTGATAAGCAAACAATACATACTCTTTCATTAAACATAACAAGCTCCAGTGCGGTGCAAAGAAGGCCTACAGAAATCCTTGAGGCGTCTTGGCTGTGGAGCTGTGGCCACAGTTGCTTGATTGTAACAGCATCTGATCAACATAAACAAACAATACAACACTACAATAACAACAAAGAATAAGACCAGCCCTTGCACCACAGAGCTCCCTATCCAACCCAACCATCCAGCTGCCCAATTCTACAAGGTGGATGTTGGGGGCCAACAAAATATCATCGACATACTGATGACAATGGAGGTCATGGTAGGTAACTCTTGTAAGTGGCTTTGCAAGGCCATATGGAATACCGTAGGGCTGTTATGAAAACCCTGCGGTAGCCGAGTCCATGTGTACTGTTGCTGTTGGGCGGTGAAGGCAAACCATGATTGGACCTCAGGTGCCAATGGTACTGACCAAAAATCCGTTGGCCATATCGATGACCGAGAAGTATTTATGTTCTGGTGTTAGAGCCTGAAAACTGATGGTGGGGTCCGCCAACAAAGGGGCCTTCTGATTGATAAACTGGTTGGCCTTTCTGTAATCAATGGTTAGACGCCAGGTCTTGTTGTCTTTCTGCATAGGCCATACTGGGCTATTGGACGAACTATGTGTCTTGACCAGCACGCCCCGCTCTTCTAGTTGTTGAATGACGGGTAGGATTCCTGCAATGGAGTTGGGACTGATGGGATACTGTTTCGTGCACGGGGGAGAGGTCCGAGTAAATGATGCGGGCTCCATCTGGAGCAGGCCACAGTCATTTTTATCTCGAGCCCATATTGGGTGTTCCTTCAGTTCCTCTTTCCGTAAAGATCTAATAGACCACGTTACCCGACCATCCTCAAAATGCAACGAGGAATCCAATTGAGTCAAGACATCCATTCCCAAAAGGGCTTGATCCACGGGGCCCGTCCAGATCGATGTAGTCAATTTGTGTGGGTCAAGTCCTAGGCACATGGGTTTGGTTCTACTGAGCACCAGATTGTGACCCCCAACCCCATAGGCTGTTTGTACCATGCCATCCAGTGGTATTAACTTTTTGTAGCATAGGGGTAAACATGTCAATTCCGCTCCCGTATCCAGGAGAAAGTCTATTTCTTGATCGCCCACCCTCATTGTTATATATATCCCATCCCCTCGTTGTTGTATCAGCGCCAAGAGGGGTGCCGCGAGGACGAAGGCGGGCTTCTCTAGTTTTTTGTTGCTTTTATCAACTCCTCTTGTTGCTGTGTGGAGAGCTGCTTAAATTGTTCCAAGAGGCTGCTGTTGTCCGAATGTGGACCCTGCCTGTGTGTCGGGTTATACCCTTGACGCCCTTTTCCTTGTAGTTTTGTTCGGCAGGTTTTGGCCCAGTGACCTTCCTTCCCACAATAGTGGCATTTTCCAGGTAATTTTGCTGACGGTTGTCTGTCAGGATCCTTGGGTTTCCACCCTGCCTGCATGGTTCGGACTTTAGCTCCCATATCTCTATCCAATTGGTTACACCGATCCACCAGCGCCGCAAGGGTTGTTCCTGGGCGTTCCCAATCAGGTAGGGTCATCTTCAGCACTTTTGATCATTCTGGTTTTAGGCCGGCAACGAAGGCAGCTTTCATGGGTCCAGAAGTGCTCTGGTCCATTTCGTCGGGTCCGTCGTTGTTCATCCCCGAGTGTTCCAACCACACAGTTTTAAATCGTTCTTCATATTCTAACACTTCTTCCGCGGCTTTCTGCTGGCAGGCTGCAAGTTTTCCCCAATCCGTCTTAGTGGGGCTGAATACCTGCAACCATCGCCTGATCGCCTGCCACCCAGCATCTAATAGTTGTTCATCCTCACCAAGGGCATTCTCTACTTCCCTGTTCAGTCTTCTTGCTGCTCGTCCAGGCACCATCACAGTCAGAACCTGGACCCCGTCCCACGGGTGAAGGTGGTAGATGCCTTTTATATGTTCCAGTTGTTCCATGTCTTTATTCCCCCCTTTTTGGGGTGTGGCAGTTCTACAGACCACTTATCAATTTTCTCCAGGTCCGCTGGTTGGTGGTAGTAATGCTGGGCGTACTTGGCTTGACGTGTCTTCACACCCTCTGCGTCAGTAGTTTCCTCAGTCTTAACCTTAACCCGTTTTTTCTTCAGCAGGGCAAGCCTCGTCCGAGAGACAATGTCACTTTCCCCGCTGGATTCGTTAGAAGACTCAGAATCTGTTTCCAAGCCCGCTTCACGCCTCTGCATCTTCCGCTGGTCCTCTCCTATCTGGCACGGATATCCCGGCCAGAACCCGGTGCATTCTGCTTTCGGTTGCTTTACCGGTCCGTTACATGACTGATTTTTCAATTTTTCAACTTCCACCTTAAGCTTCGTAATTTCTGTTTGCACTTTTTCTCGTTCAAGTTTATTTTCCCAACTGTTCACAGATCGCCTTCTTTTGGTCCTTTGCTGTCACTGAATCGCGGTCATATTGCGATTGTTTTATGGTTTTATTTCGCTGTCGGATCTGACCCATAATGACTAGGGACCATTTGATACGATCCTTCTCCTTCAGGCGGGTCGTTTTTCCCCAGACCTTCTTTATTTCGTCCAAGGTCCACTGTCCCTTGGAGGTGCCATACTTTTGTTCAATCTCGCTACAGGTTTTGGATAAGTCAAAATGTTGCTCTACGCACTCTTTTAGTTGCCGTGGAATTTCTCCGTCTGAGACATTAGGTGGTGCCAGCCCGTTTTTAACTGTAGGCAACTGTTTATCCTTTTCCTCCGCCATTGTACCGATTTCTTAGGGGTCTCGAGCCGTGGGCTGTTTTAGCCGGGTCGGTGTCTCGTCAGGACACTGCCGATGTGAGAGCTCTCGGGATGGGGTCTCGAGCCGTGGGCTGTTTTAGCCGGGTCGGTGTCTCGTCAGGACACCGCCGATGTGAGAGCTCTCGGGATGGGGTCTCGAGCCGTGGGCTGTTTTAGCCGGGTCGGTGTCTCGTCAGGACACCGCCGATGTGAGAGCTCTCGGGATGGGGTCTCGAGCCGTGGGCTGTTTTAGCCGGGTCGGTGTCTCGTCAGGACACCGCCGATGTGAGAGCTCTCGGGATGGAGTCTCGAGCCAACTACCAACCGGAGGTTCTTTGTAGAATCGCGATAGGGAAAGATAAATCTTAGACAACAATCGAGGACTTTTATAAAGAGGTGTCCTTACCTCCGGGTCGCGGCGTAGGTTCGATGTCCAGGATTTAGTCTTGTGTTCCTTCTGCGATCCTGTTCGTGATGCCAGAATTGTTAGATCTCTTCGTTCTTAATGAGATTCGGGGTCCGGTGGTAGATTCAGGTGAACTTTATTGCAGCATGTATTCATTACATCTTCAAATTTCCATTTCAAAGAGTCACACACGTGTTTTTTGGCCAGCTCCATTTATACAGTTTACATTAGTAGCACACACCCACACACCATCGCCCCCACCCTCGAGTACTATTGGTCTGCAAGTCTGTGTTGTCATGCTGTGATTGACCTGCTGGTGCATGTAGGTCCCGATTGGGTTAAGGGAATGAGCGTACTATTGGTCTGCAAGTCTATGTTGTCATGCTGTGATTGGCCTGCTGGTGCATGTAGGTCCCGATTGAGTTAAGGGCATGAGCGTACTATTGGTCTGCAAGTCTATGTTGTCATGCTGTGATTGGCCTGCTGGTGCATGTAGGTCCCGATTGGGTTAAGGGCATGAGCGTACTATTGGTCTGCAAGTCTATGTTGTCATGCTGTGATTGGCCTGCTGGTGCTTGTACACAGTTTGACTGCTGACAGTGGTTTTCCCCTGTCGCACTCAGAGAGCCACAGTTTGCCTATACCCCATCACCTTCCTAATTGCTTGCTGTACCTGCATGCTAACTCACTGTGTTTCCTGTACGAGGACACCTAAATCTCTCTGAACACTAACATTTAATAATTTCTCAGCATTTAAAAAATATTCCTTGATTCTTCATACCAAAGTGAATAACCTCACATTTTCCCACATTATATTCAATTTGCCACTTTATTCCTGGGATGAGGGGCTTGTCCTAGAGGGATTGAGCAGATTAGGCCTGTATTCCCTAGAGTTTAGAAGAATGAGAGGAGATCTCATTGAATCATAAAATTCTTAAGGGACTTGACAGGGTAGATGCTGAGAGGGTGTTTCCCCTGGCTGGGGAGTCTAGATCGGGGGTCACAGAATAAGGGGTTGGCCACTTAGAACTGACATGAGGAGAAATTTCTTCACTAAAAGGGTTGTGAATCTTTGGAATTCTCTACCCTAAAGGGCTGTGGATGCTCAGTTGTTGAGTATATTCAGGCAGAGATCGCTAGATTTTTGGATATTAAGGAAATCAAGAGATATGGGGATAGAATGGGAAGAAGGAATTGAGATAGAAGATCAGCCATGATCTTATTGAATGCGGTAACAGGCTTGAAAGGCCGAATGGCCAATCCTGTTCCTATTTAAGATGTTCTTATGTTCTTATGTACGGAACATGGAAGAAAATGCCATCATATGTGTCCAAGGTGGGACTGCAGCACGATATTGAGGCAGTGTAGAGGGAGCTGTATTCTCTATCTAACCCCCTGTACCTAACCTGGGAGTGTTTGATGGGACAGTGTAGAGGGAGCTTTACTCTGTATCTAACCCCCTGTACCTGCCCTGGGAGTGTTTGATGGGACAGTGTAGAGGGAGCTTTACTCTGTATCTAACCCCGTGCTGTACCTGCCCTGGGAGTGTTTGATGGGACAGTGTAGAGGGAGCTTTACTCTGTATCTAACCCCGTGCTGTACCTGCCCTGGGAGTGTTTGATGGGACAGTGTAGAGGGAGCTTTACTCTGTATCTAACCCCGTGCTGTACCTGCCCTGGGAGTGTTTGATGGGACAATGTAGAGGGGGCTTTACTCTGTATCTAACCCCCTGTACCTGCCCTGGGAGTGTTTGATGGGACAGTGTAGAGGGAGCTTTACTCTGTATCTAACCCCCTGTACCTGCCCTGGGAGTGTTTGATGGGACAGTGTAGAGGGAGCTGTATTCTCTATCTAACCCCGTGCTGTACCTAACCTGGGAGTGTTTGATGGGACAGTGTAGAGGGAGCTTTACTCTGTATCTAACCCCCTGTACCTGCCCTGGGAGTGTTTGATGGGACAGTGTAGAGGGAGCTTTACTCTGTATCTAACCCCCTGTACCTGCCCTGGGAGTGTTTGATGGGACAGTGTAGAGGGAGCTTTACTCTGTATCTAACCCCGTGCTGCATCTGCCCCGGAGAGTGTTTGATGGGACAGTGTAGAGGGAGCTTTACTCTGTATTTAACCCCATGCTGTACCTGCCCTGGGAGTGTGTGATGGGACAGTGTAGAGTGTCATGTATCTTACATTATTATATATAACTGTATCCTAACATGCTATACATGACTGTAATAAGATATGACCTGTAACCACCAGCATACCTTACCACCAGGGGTGCACTTGCAAGAGACAGGTATATAAGGACAGGTCTCAGGCAAGTGCAGCATTCCAGAGCTGTGAAATAAAGGTACAGGTCCAGAGTGACCTTGACTTCACTACATGCCTCGTGTGAATCTGTACTGAGGGGACAGGACTTTACAGTGGTGACGGGTTACGGGATTACAGAATCCACAGAATGGCGAACAACGGATCAGATGAAAAGTACAATGCGGGAGACAATTGGGAGGACTTTATAGAAAGGCTCCAGCAAAGCTTTGTAACCAAAGACTGGTTAGGCGACGATAAGGCAGACAAGAGAAGAGCCCATCTCTTGACCAGCTGTAGCTCGAAAACATACGCTTTAATGAAGGATCTGTTGGCACCCGAGAAACCAGCAAGCAAGTCGTTTGAAGAATTGAGCACACTGGTAAGAGACCACCTGAAGCCAGCGAGCAGCCTACACATGGCCAGACACAGGTTCTACAACTACAGACGCTGTGTGGGCCAGAGCATACCCGACTTCGTGGCAGAACTTCGGAGATTGGCTAGTTTACGTGAGTTCTCCGATGAACTGAGGAGAGAAATGCTGAGAGACTTTTTCATTGAAGGAATAGGCCACGCAGGCATATTCCGAAGCTTATAGAGACCAAGAACCTGACCTTGGAGGCAGCAGCACTGGTTGCACAGACATTCTTGGTAGGGGAAGAAGAAACGAGGTTGATTTACAATGCAGGTACGACAACTAACGAAATATCGGAAGAAGAAGTTCACAGCACTAAACAAGCTGCTACCCCCACACACAGACAAAACCGGGAGAACAGGCTCTCGATAGCAGGCAGAGGCCATCAAGGGCCACAGGAACAGCCGTTCACACCTCATCAACCCACAATGCGAGCAATCAACTACAAACTGAGAGAAGCTCAAGAGAGATCAGCCAGACGCAGCTCATTCTTTGGGAACTCTTTGAACAATGGAACAGGTCTGTGCTGGAGGTATGGGGGTGGGCACTCGTCAAGGGGATGTCAATTTCAGCAGGCTGTTTGCAGAAATTGTGAATATACAGGACATTTGGCCCATATGTGCAAAAAAACGGCAGCTCGGCTGGTATACGAATCGGATGGTTCGGAAAATGGACCAGAAGATCGTGGGGACAGTACCCAGGACACCGGTGTACAGCGGGTCAACATGATCAATGGCCGCTGCTCCTACAACAGGACGCCTCCTATCATGATGAGAGTACTACTCAACGGGATATCTGTCAACATGGAGCTGGATACGGGAGCAAGTCAATCTCTCATGGGCGCTCAACAATTTGAACAACTATGGCCGCATAAAAGAGACAGACCAAAACTCACAAGGGTCGACACCACACTAAGGACCTATACCAAAGAAATCGTACCAGTCCTCGGCAGCGCCATGCTCTCTGTCACACACAAAGGGACAGTGAACCGACTTCCCCTGTGGATTGTCCCCGGAGACCCCCCAGCACTGCTGGGGAGAAGCTGTCTGGCAAAACTAAACTGGAAATGGGATGATGTCCATGACATGTCATTAGTGGAACGGACCTCCTGCTCAACAGTTATAAAGCGATTTGAACATCTCTTTCAGCCAGGTGTGGGCACTTTCAAAGGGGCCAAAGTCAAAATCTACATCACACAGGATGCTAGACCGGTCTATCACAAGGCCAGAGCTGTACCCTATGTGATGAGAGAAAAGATTGAACACTAGACAGGCTTCTGCGGGAAGGCATTATATCACCTGTGGAATTTAGCGACTGGGCAAGTCCCATCGTCCCAGTCATGAAGCCTGATGGATCCGTACGAATCTGTGGGGACTACAAATCTACCATAAACAGAGTCTCCCTACAGGACCAGTACCCGCTGCCCAGAGCGGAGGACTTATTTGCCACATTGGCTGGAGGTAAACTTTTCTCAAAATTAGACCTCACATCTGCGTATATGACGCAAGTATTGACCGAGGAATCCAAGCTACTCACCACCATCAACACACATCGAGGCCTTTTCATGTACAATCGATGCCCATTCGGCATCAGGTCGGCAGCTGCCATATTCCAGCGCAACATGGAGAGGCTGCTCAAGTCCATCCCGGGGACGGTTGTATTTCAAGACGACATACTTATCACGGGCAGGGACACCGACTCCCATCTCCGTAATTTGGAGGAAGTACTAAGCGGTTGGATCGGGTAGGCCTACGAGTCAAGAAATCCAAGTGCCTGTTTCTCGCACCCGTTGAATTATTGGGCAGAAGGATTGCCGCTGATGGAATCTGCCCAACAGAGTCCAAAACAGAAGCAATTCGCCTGGCACCCAGGCCCCGGAATGTCTCAGAACTGCGCGCCTTTCTCGGGCTGCTCAATTACTTTGGGAACTTTATGCAGAACTTAAGCACGCTGCTGGAGCCTCTCCACGTGCTACTCAGGAAGGGGTGCGATTAGTTTTGGGGGGACGCCCAGGAACGCGCCTTCAATCAGGCACGCAGCCTTCTGTGTTCCAATAGTGTTTTGACTTTCTTTGACCCAGGTAAAAAGCTAGTTCTCACATGCGATGCATCAGCGTATGGGGTCGGGTGCATTTTGCAACATGTCAATAGTGCGGGCAAATTACAACCCATAGCTTATGCCTCCAGGTCACTTTCGCGGGTGGAGCGCGGGTACGGAATGGTAGAGAAGGAGGCGCTCGCGTGTGTGTACGGTGTCAAAAAGATGCACCAATACCTTTTCGGGGCCAAGTTCACGTTAGAAACTGACCACAAGCCCCTCATGTCCCTCCTATCCGAGAGCAAGGCAATAAACGCCAACGCCTCAGCGCGAATTCAACGGTGGGCACTCATGCTGGCATCCTATGACTATACCATAAGGCACAGACCAGGCACAGACAACTGTGCCGACGCGCTCAGCAGGCTACCCCTGGCGACCACGGAAGGGTCTGACGAACAGGACTGTGAGATCGTCATGGCAATCAATGTCTTTGAGTCCACAGGTTCGCCCGTGACGGCCTGCAAAATCAGAGCCTGGACGGCCAGCGACCCCACGTTATCCTTGGTAAAAAGATGTGTCCTAACCGGTAACTGGGCAGAGGCTCGCAATGCCTGCCCCGATGAATTAAAACCCTTTCACAGGCGCATGCATGAGCTATCACTACAAGCAGACTGCCTGATGTGGGGCAGCTGAGTAGTCATGCCTCTGCGAGGCAGAGAGGCATTTGTCCGGGAGCTCCACCGCGAGCACCCGGGGATCGTTCTCATGAAGGCCATAACCAGATCCCACGTCTGGTGGCCTGGTATTGACGCGGACTTGGAGCTCTGCGTCCAAAGGTGCACCATTTGTGCCCAACTCAGCAATGCCCCCAGGGAGGCTCCACTGAGCCCCTGGCCCTGGCCTACCAAACCGTGGTCGTGAGTGCACGTAGACTATGCAGGCCCATTCATGGGCAAAATGTTCCTCGTAGTTGTAGATGTATTTTCAAAATGGATCGAATGCACCATTTTAAACTCGAGCACAATCTCCACCACTGTGGAGAGCCTCGCAACCATGTTTGCAACGCACGGAATCCCTGACATATTGGTCAGTGACAATGGTCCGTGTTTCACCAGCGCAGAATTCCAAGACTTTATAACTGACTACGGCATAAATCATGTCAAGACGGCACCGTTCAAGCTGGCCTCCAACAGCCAGGCGGAGAGAGCAGTGCAAATCATTAAACAAGGCATGCTTAAAATCCAAGGTCCCATGCTGTAGGGTCGCCTGTCGCGACTGATGCTGGCATACAGATCTCGTCCGCACTCACTGACTGGGATTCCCCCCCGTGCAACTGTTGATGAAAAGGACTTTAAAAACAAGGCTCTCATTAATCCTCCCAGACATGCATGAAATCGTTGAGGTAAAGAGCCGTAAGCTGACTGAGTACCATGACAGAAATTCGAGGGGGAGATGGAATGAGATAGGGGACAAAGTGTTTGTACTAAACTATGGCAGGGGTCCCAAATGGCTTGCAGGGATAGTAACGGGCAAGGAAGGAAACAGGCTACTGGTAGTACAAATGGACAATGGCAAAACCTGCCGCAGGCATGTAGACCAAGTCAAAAGCAGATTTACCACAACACTGCGGAACCAGAGGCAGACTACAATGTGAAACTCGCACCACACCTGGTGGACAGACAGAGGGAACAACCTGAGGAAAGGGCAATCCCAACAGACAGCCCAGGCGAGATACCAGCAACCACACCCAAAGAAAAACAGACACCAAGGCAAACAACTGAACCACAACTCAGACGCTCCACGCGAGAGCGTAGACCACCTGAGAGACTGAACCTATAAAGACAATAAGACCTTGGGGGAGGGTGATGTCATGTATCTTACATTATTATATATAACTGTATCCTAACATGCTATACATGACTGTAATAAGATATGACCTGTAACCACCAGCATACCTTACCACCAGGGGTGCACTTGCAAGAGACAGGTATATAAGGACAGGTCTCAGGCAAGTGCAGCATTCCAGAGCTGTGAAATAAAGGTGCAGGTCCAGAGTGACCTTGACTTCACTACATGCCTCGTGTGAATCTGTACTGAGGGGACAGGACTTTACATAGAGGAAGCTTTACTCTGTATCTAACCCCGTCCTGTACCTGCCCTGGGAGTGTTTGATGGGACAGTGTAGAGGGAGATTTACCTTGTATCTAACCCCGTGCTGTACCTGCCCTGGAAGTGTTTGATGGGGACATTGTAGAGGAAGCTTTACTCTGTATCGAACCCGTGCTGTACCTGCCCTGGGAGTGTTTGATGGGACAGTGTAGATGGAGCTTTACTCTGTATCTAACCCGTGCTGTACCTGCCCTGGGAGTGTGTGATGGATCAGTGCAGAGGGAGCTTTACTCTGTATCTAACTCGTGCTGTAATTGCCCTGGGATTATTTGATGGGACAGTGTAGAGGGAGCTTTGCTCTGTATCTAACCCTGTGCTGTACCTGCCCTGGGATTGTTTGATGGGACAGTGTAGAGGGAGCTTTGCTCTGTATCTAACCCTGTGCTGTACCTGCCCTGGGATTGTTTGATGGGACAGTGTAGAGGAAGCTTTACTCTGTATCGAACCCGTGCTGTACCTGCCCTGGGAGTGTTTGATGGGACAGTGTAGAGGGAGCTTTACTCTGTATCTAACCCGTGCTGTACCTGCCCTGGGAGTGTGTGATGGATCAGTGCAGAGGGAGCTTTACTCTGTATCTAACCCCGTGCTGTACCTGCCCTGGGAGTGTTTGATGGGACAGTGTAGAGGGAGCTTTGCTCTGTATCTAACCCTGTGCTGTACCTGCCCTGGGATTGTTTGATGGGACAGTGTAGAGGAAGCTTTACTCTGTATCTAACCCATGCTGTATCTGCCCTGGGAGTGTTTGATGGGACAGTGTAGAGGGAGCTTTACTCTGTATCTAACCCCGTGCTGTACCTGCCCTGGGAGTGTTTGATGGGACAGTGTAGAGGGAGCTTTACTCTGTATCTAACCCCGTGCTGTACCTGCCCTGGGAGTGTTTGATGGGACAGTGTAGAGGGAGCTTTACTCTGTATCTAACCCCGTGCTGTACCTGCCCTGGGAGTGTTTGATGGGACAGTGTAGAGGGAGCTTTACTCTGTATCTAACCCCCTGTACCTGCCCTGGGAGTGTTTGATGGGACAGTGTAGAGGGAGCTTTACTCTGTATCTAACCCCCTGTACCTGACCTGGGAGTGTTTGATGGGACAGTGTAGAGGGAGCTTTACTCTGTATCTAACCCCCTGTACCTGCCCTGGGAGTGTTTGATGGGACAGTGTAGAGGGAGCTTTACTCTGTATCTAACCCCGTGCTGTACCTGCCCTGGGAGTGTTTGATGGGACAGTGTAGAGGGAGCTTTACCCTGTATCTAACCCCCTGTACCTGCCCTGGGAGTGTTTGATGGGACAGTGTAGAGGGAACTTTACTCTGTATCTAACCCCCTGTACCTGCCCTGGGAGTGTTTGATGGGACAGTGTAGAGGGAGCTTTACTCTGTATCTAACCCCGTGCTGTACCTGCCCTGGGAGTGTTTGATGGGACAGTGTAGAGGGAGCTTTACTCTGTATCTAACCCCGTGCTGTACCTGCCCTGGGAGTGTTAGATGGGACAGTGTAGAGAGAGCTTTACTCTGTATCTAACCCCGTGCTGTACCTGCCCTGGGAGTGTTTGATGGGACAGTGTAGAGGGAGCTTTACTCTGTATCTAACCCCGTGCTGTACCTGCCCTGGGAGTGTTTGATGGAACAGTGTAGAGAGAGCTTTACTCTGTAGTTAACCCCCTGTACCTGCCCTGGGAGTGTTTGATGGGACAGTGTAGAGGGAGCTTTACTCTGTATCTAACCCCCTGTACCTGCCCTGGGAGTGTTTGATGGGACAGTGTAGAGGGAGCTTTACTCTGTATCTAACCCCCTGTACCTGCCCTGGGAGTGTTTGATGGGACAGTGTAGAGGGAGCTTTACTCTGTATCTAACCCCCTGTACCTGCCCTGGGAGTGTTTGATGGGACAGTGTAGAGGGAGCTTTACTCTGTATCTAACCCCCTGTACCTGCCCTGGGAGTGAGTGATGGGACAATGTAGAGGGAGCTTTACTCTGTATCTAACCCCGTGCTGTACCTGCACTGGGAGTGTTTGATGGGACAGTGTAGAGGGAGCTTTACTCTGTATCTAACCCCGTGCTGTACCTGCACTGGGAGTGTTTGATGGGACAGTATAGAGGGAGCTTTACTCTGTATCTAACCCCCTGTACCTGCACTGGGAGTGTTTGATGGGGACAGTGTAGAGGGAGCTTTACTCAGTACATCAGCCCTCACCTTGTTGAGCGAAATAGTTTGCAATTAATGAGATGTAATATAATGTTGCACAATAGACACAAACTTGTATCCTGCAATATATTTTCTCAAAGTTTCTTACAAGCAAATATGAGCTACGTCACTCCTTTGATTTCAACTGGACTGTAGACTCATGAGTAGTCTTTTATCAAGCCATAAAACGAGGTGTAGGGAAATTTCCACTCATATTGCAACACAAAAGAGAGCTGAAATTGAGTGTAACCTTGATGTGTGGTACTTAGTGATTAAGAATGAGCTAAGGCCTGGAGCTTGTCAGGAGGTCTCTAGTGAAGGAATAAAGACTTAACGAAACTATTAAATAGGAGAAGATGTTAAGAGATGAGTTTAAATATTAATGGTCAGCCTAACACCCCAGGCTAGATTACATACTAGCAATGAGATGAATAATCAGGAAATCCATTTTTTTGTGGTGTTGGTTAAGGGATGAATGTTCGGCAATATACTAGGGGCAGTTACATGCCCTTTGTAATTATATACATAAGAACGTAAGAAATAGGAGCAGGAGTCGACCATTTGGCCCCTCGAGCCATTTAATACGATCATGGCTGATCTGATCATGGACTCAGCTCCACTTCCCTGCCCGCTTCCCATAACACTTGACTCCCTTATCACTCAAAAATTTATCTATCGCTGCCTTAAATATATTCAATGACCCAGCCTCCATAGCTCTCTGGGGCAGAGAATTTCACAGATTCACAACTCTCTGAGAGAAGAAATTCCTCTTCATCCCAGTTTTAAATGGGCGTCCCCTTATTCTGAGATTATGTCCCCTCGTTTTAGTTTCCCCTATGAGTAGAAATATCCTCTCTGCATCCACCTTGCCAAGGCCCCTCATTATCTTATATGTTTCGATAGATCATCTTTCATTTTCTGAACAATGAGTGCAGGCCCAACCTACTCAACCTATCTTCATAAGTCAACCCCCTCATCTCCGGAATCAACCTAGTGAACCTTCTCTGAACAGCCTCTTTAACTTCCACCTGAATCACTAGAATGGGCAAATGGAGACCGCAGTTTGAGCAGGCAGTCAAAAATGATTAACATTGTGGTAGCCCAGAGAGCAAAAGCTGAGGAAATGGGGCAAGGGGTGTCACTACAAGGCTGTGGACTGTTTTGTTAAGCAGACCTGTGGATCTGGCAGTGGACTGGCATTGTTGGCTGGAGGATATACTAGCGGAAGGGGAGACTGCAGATCCAATCTCGGTTGAAACCACGAATGGCAAAGTGAAAGAGTCGTTCTCATGAACCACCCTACTACCTTTCTTAGGGCTTGACCTTCCTTAAAGGCCCTCAACGCCCGACTGCCCGTTGAGAAGAACCGCTAACATTGGCGTGAAAAGCTGGCGAGAATTTCCATTTTTATGTATAAAGTAAGTAAAACTAATCGCCTGGCAAGAAAATGGGCGTTGCACAGTCCTTGTCGGCGGTGTTCTTGGCAGGTAAGTGGAAAGTTAGCAACATGTGCGGTCATTACTAGAATGGATAGTAAGTACTAAAATTTAGTCCGAGGCTGTGGTTGGGCCTTGGGAGGGAGAAAACTTAAAAAAAAATGTCATTAAAAAAAAACATACAAAGCACTCCCAAGACAGCTTTAAACCTAATTGCTGTTTTAAAATTTAAAAAAAGTAAATAAAGAACCTTTAACTTACCTTTCTTTGCCCGGTTCCCCCTTACTTTTACAGGGCGGGTCTCTCGGCGATCTGGATGTCGGCGGTTGAGGCCAAACTTACGCCCTGACGGTTGTTCTCGGCGTTGCACGTGGGCGGTTTGATCCTGGCGGGCGACTTCAGATGTCGGCGATAGCATGAAGAAACTTAAGTGGAAACTTTCGCCGGGCGGAAAAACAGCTGTACCACTGAGAAAATCACCAACAATGAAACCGAAAGTCTAGCCCATGGACACATCTTCAACTCTTCACATGCAATTAATTATTTTGAAATGCTGCTGTCCTGTGGGCAAACAAGGCAGCCATTTTGTGCATGAGATCCTACAAATTAATGAGATTTGAAAAAAGTTAGACTGTTTTTTTAGATTTTAGCTGAGATGAGCAGAGAATTCATTGTGTTGGCAAATTGGTAGCCACGTTTCCTAGTTTCCAACAGTGACTACATTTCAAAAGTACTTCATTGGCTATAAAGCGCTTTGGGATGTTCCGAGGTCATGAAAGGCGCACAGCAAGCACCCTCAAACAGCAATATGATAATGACCACATCATCTGTTTTAGTGATGTTGGTTGAGATATAAACGTTGCCACAGGGGAGAGAACTCCCCTGCTCTTCTTCAAAATAGTGCTGTGGGATCTTTTACATCCAGTTACGACATACAAAATTGACGGGCAGGAGAAGATCAGTTGGTCCATCAAGCCTGCCTTGCACCATGATGTCTGGAGCATCATGATTAAACATTTTATACCACCCCCACCCCACCTCTCACCGTTACCCACAGCCATGTAATTTCCTGGGAGATGTAACAAAATAAAGATAAAACCCAGAGCCGAGAAAGTGAAACAAATCTCTGGCAAATAAGTCCCTGACCCTCTCAGGAAATCAACCCAGTCCAGGAGATCACATGGAGATCCTAAGTGTTATTTTTAATTGATACACCACTGATACGTCCTTGCTATACAGTATAAATGCACACGAGGCCCATGCTTGAGAGAAGGTCAGTCTGTGACCTGTCCTTTATTCCTTAGCACTCAAGTGATGGAAGTGGGTGGAGCTTCCCCTTTTATATCTGAAGGTCCAGGTTAGGAGTGACTCCCACAAGTTCACCACCTTGTGGTCATTGTTCTCACAGTATACAACTTAGGTCAGATTATACATGGGTTACAATGCTGGTTGAATACATGATATCACCTCCCCTCCCAAAGTCTTATTGGGATCACAAGTTGAGTCTCTCTGGTGGTTTACGCTCCCTTGTAGAGCGCCTGAGTTGGGGCTCCGGTTGTTGGGCGCTGGCCTGAGTGTCTGCTGTTTGCGGTGCCTCAGGCCTGTCCGGACTGCCCACAGTGACTGGGCTCTCCTCCATTTGGTTCCTGTGTTCGGTCACCTGTGGAGGAGTGAACTCTATATCGTGTTCTTCCTCTGCTTCTTCTATGGGGTTGCTGAACCTCCTTTTTGTTTGATCCACATGTTTGCGGCAGATTTGTCCATTGGTAAGTTTAACTACCAGAATCCTATTTCCCTCTTTGGCAATCACAGTGCATGCGAGCCATTTGGACCCTGCAGCGTAATTGAGGACAAAAACAGGGTCATTTACATCAATACATCGCACCCTCGCATTCCTGTCATGGTAGTCATATTGTGACTGGCGCCTGCTCTCGACAATTTCTTTCATGGTGGGGTGTATAAGGGATAATCGGGTTTTGAGCATCTTTTTCATCAGTAGCTCTGCGGGTGGAACCCCTGTGAGCGAGTGTGGTCGGGATGTGTATGCCAACAGGAGGCGTGATAAGCGGCATTGTAGGGAACCCCCTTGAATTCTGAGCATCCCCTGTTTGATTATCTGAACTGCTCATTCTGCCTGGCCGTTTGAGGCTGGCTTGAACGGTGCCGTTCTGACATGGTTAATTCCATTGCCTGCCATGAAGTCCTGGAATTCAGTGCTTGTGAAGCACGGGCCATTGTCGCTGACCACGATGTCCGGTAGACCGTGGGCGGCGAACATTGCCCGTAGACTTTCCACCATGGCAGAGGATGTGCTTGAATTTAAAATGTCACACTCGATCCATTTGGAGTAGGCGTCTACTACAACCAAAAACATTTTTCCCATGAAAGGACCTGCGTAGTCCACATGGATGCGTGACCATGGCTTGGCGGGCCAGGACCAGGGGCTAAGGGGGGGCTTCCCTGGGCGCATTGCCCAGCTGGGCACACGTGTTGCACCTGCGAACACAAAGTTCCAGATCTGCGTCTATCCCTGGCCACCAAACGTGTGACCTGGCAATTGCCTTCAGCATGACAATGCCCGGGTGTTCATTGTGGAGTTCTCTGATGAACACCTCTCTGCCCATCTGGGGCATGACTACGCGGTTTCCCCACAGTAGGCAATCGGCTTGAATCGAGAGTTCATCCCTGCACCTGTGAAATGGTTTAAATTCCTCACGGCATGCCCTGTACGTGGCTGCCCAGTCCCCATTCAGTACACATTTCTTGACTAGAGACAATAGCGGGTCTCTATTTGTCCAGACTTTAATCTGACGGGCTGTCACGGGTGAGCCTTCGCTTCCGAAAGCTTCAACAGCCATGACCATCTCAGCAGCATGCTCGGTAGCCCCCTCAGTGGTGGCTAGTGGGAGCCTGCTGAGTGCATCGACGCAGTTTTCGGTGCCCGGCCTGTGCCGAATTGTGTAGTCATAGGCGGCTAACGTGAGTGCCCACCTCTGTATGCGGGCCGATGCGTTTGCATTTATGGTCTTGTTGTTGGCCAAAAGGGACGTTAGGGGTTTGTGATCTGTCTCCAGCTCAAATTTCCTGCCAAACGGGTACTGGTGCATTTTCTTTACCACATATACACATGCGAGCGCCTCCTTTTCTACCATCCCGTAGCCCCTTTTGCCTGGGACAGACTTCTGGAGCCATAAGCTACCGGCTGTAACTGACCCTTGGCATTGACATGCTGCAACACACACCCGACACCATAGGACGACGCATCGCACGTTAACACAAGTTTCTTACATGGGTCATATAGCATTAACAGATTATTGGAACATAACAAATTGCGTGCTCTATTAAAAGCCCTTTCCTGGCTGTCCCCCCAGACCCATTTGCGACCTTTGTGTAGGAGCACGTGTAGCGGCTCTAGCAGCGTGCTCAATTTGGGAAGAAAGTTACCAAAATAGTTCAGGAGCCCCAGGAACGAACGCAGCTCCGTCGTGTTACGGAGTCTGGGTGCTCTCTGGATCGCTTCCGTCTTGTACGCAGTAGGGCTGATCCCGTCTGCTGCTACCCTCATCCCCAGGAATTCTACCTCTGGAGCTAGGAAGACGCACTTTGCCTTTTTCAGTCGCAGCCCTACCCGGTCCAGTCTGCGTAGCACCTCCTCCAGGTTGTGGAGGTGTTCTTCAGTATCGTAACCCGTGATGAAGATGGCGTCCTGAAAAACCACCATCCCTGGAATCGACTTGAGGAGGCTTTCCATATTTCGTTGGAAGATTGCGGCGGCCGAGTGAATTCTGAATGGACATCTGTTGTACTCAAGCAACCCCTTGTGTGTCGTGATGGTGGTCAGCTTCTTCGACTCACTCACCAGCTCCTGGGTCATGTAAGCTGAGGTCAGGTCCAATTTTGAAAAAAGTTTGCCACCAGATAGCGTCGCAAAGAGTTCCTCTGCTCTCGGTAGCGGGTACTGGTCTTGGAGTGACACCCGATTGATGGTGGCCTTGTAATCGCCACATATCCTGACCGACCCATCCACCTTGAGCACCGGCACAATCGGGCTCGCCCAGTCACTGAATTCGACTGGCGAGATGATGCCTTCCCTCAACAGGCGGTCCAATTCGCCTTCTATCTTTTCCTGCATCACGTATGGCACCGCTCTGGCCTTGTGGTGTACTGGTCTGGCGTCCGGGTTCATGTGAATCACTACCTTGGCCCCCATGAAAGTGCCAATGCTGGGTTGAAATAATGAGTCAAATTTGTCCAGGATCTGTGAGCATGATACTCACGCCACAGAGGAAATTGCATTGACATCGCCCCATTTCCAGTTCATGACAGCAAGCCAACTCCTCCCCAGTAGTGCGGGACCGTCCCCTGGGACAACCCAGAGTGGCAACCTGTTCTCCAAATCTTTGTGGATCACGACTACCGTGGCACTGCCTAGCACCGGAATGATCTGCTTTGTGTCTGTCCATAGCTGTGCATCAATCGGCGATAATTTTGGCCTCCTGGCCTTGGACGCCCACAACTTTTCGAACTGTTTGATACCCATCAGGGACTGGCTGGCCCCCATGTCTAGCTCCATTGATACTGGGATGCCATTGAGGAGCACTTTCATCATTATCGGTGGCGTCCTGGTGTATGAACTGTATATGTGCTCCACATGAACTCGCTGAACTTCAGCTTCCAGCGATTGACCCCAGCATTCATTTCTGCAATTTCTGCAGGTATTTTGCTCATCTCTGCAAACTCCAGCTGAGTGTGTGCCTCCACGCCTCCAACATGAGCTGCTGTTGGAAACAAAAGGTCCCTTGCCAGTCGATCATCCCTGACTGCCCCTGTGATTGTCCTTGAGTGCGTCATTAACAGGTGTTGATGGCCCCATTACTGGCCGCATTGTCCCTTGCAATGGCGTGAATCGCCGTTCAGCTTGCCATTGTCTCTGTCGAACTCCCCCTCTGGTTTCGCCTACATGTTGGGGCATGCCCGACTGCCCTTGTCTGCCTGGAGAACTGTGTGCTGCTTTAACCATGTTGAATCTCTGTCCCAACCATTCCTTAACACAGTACCTCTCGTTTGTTCTGCTAATGGCCATGCTCGCGTGGTTTAAATCCCAGTTTCTTGTCGCCATTAATACGTCCTTACCACACAGTATAAATGCACAAGAGGCCCATGCTTGAGAGAAGGTCAGTCTGTGACCTGTCCTTTATTCCTTAGCACTCAAGTGATGGAAGTGGGTGGAGCTTCCCCTTTTATATCTGAAGGTCCAGGTTAGGAGTGTCTCCCACAAGTTCACCACCTTGTGGTCATTGTTCTCACAGTATACAACTTAGGTCAGATTATACATGGGTTACAATGCTGGTTGAATATATGACAACCACGATAAACATTTTTACAGCTCTGATAGATACAACAATCAAATATACAAATATTGGGCTTATAGCTTGGGACAGAAACAATCATAGAATCGTGGGGCCCAATTTTCCCCAAGCCCATTTTCTGGCGTATTGCCAGAGTTCCGCCCGTTTTTCTAGGCCAGAAATGCGGCAGAAATATTTTGCCAGAGTTTCCCCAATGTATAATTCGAATTTGGCGGCATGAAGCGTGTCCAGTCGCCGCAGGGGGCGGCGCCTGCTGTCTGCGCCAAAAAACGAAGCCTCATCTTCTGTGCATGCGCGGGAAAAAAAAGTTACGTTTTTGACATCGTTCCAATGGACCCGCATGTTCAGTACAGCTTGGGTTTGGCAATCGGCCATTTTTAAAGAGACAGTTGTGTGTGTGAGAGAAGGAGTGCTGTGTGAGAGCATTGGAAAATTCGCAGCTGGAGCAATACAAGATGCAACGCGGTGCAAGGACCAAGAATTTCTTACAGGAAGAAGTGGAGGCACCAGTTACTGTGATTGAGAACAGATGGCAGGAGCTGGACACCAGCAGAGGTCACATAAAGATTCCACCCAATGAAATGAAGAAACGCTGGAACCAAGTTGCAGATTACTGTGTAATGGTGACCACCACGAGATCTGGGGGCCAGTGTAAAAAGAAGTGGCAGGACCTTGGTCAAGTAGTTCGTGTAAGTAATATTTTCATTTCTTCAATGGAATTGCAATTCTAAATGTGACCAGCTGTTTATGTCCCACCCAGCAGAAAGACAGCCTCTCTAAAAAGTTGCATTTTCATCTTTGCAAAGGAAGGTGGCACATAATAAAAGGGAAAGAACTCGAACAGGAGGAGGCCCGGATAATCTGCAACCACTGACACCCTTGGAAGAGAGGGTCGCTGCTTTGATGGGTCCTGCCTGGAAAAAAGCAATCAGCACTGCATAAGCTGGGCCCACACTCGAGGGAGCGGGTAAGTCCTGCAAATTCATCATGGTCCTTCAAATCAACCTGCTGCCTGGCCTGCGATGTGTGACCCTACTCATGCCACCCACCTTGCCTCCTCCTCTGTTGCTAACCATTTGACTATTCTGTTACCTTTTGCAGAACTTGAGGCCCTCACTGACAATGCAGAAGAAGATCCAGATGTGGATGAGCCTCAGGAAGAGGAGAACATCTTCCAATCCAACCCTCCAGACCAAGAACATGGGGGTGAAAGGGAGGAGATGGAGCTGGATGAAGCTCCCACTGTTGTACTGACTTTGGAGGAGATGCCGCTCATAGAGGTGACAGCCCCTTCCGTGACTAGTGGTTTTGAGTGTTGGTGGGACATTCTATGGTTTCACACCTACCGAGGCTGCGGGCCCCAGTGGTGTGGTGCAGCGAGGCACACACAGGGGCCCCACCTTCCGAGGTTGCGGGTCCCAGTGGTGTGGTTCAGCGAGGTACACCCAGGGTCCCACCGTCCCAGGCTGCGGGTCCCAATGGTGGGGTGCGAGCCACACCCATGGGGAGGAGAGCTCGGCCGCGCTCTCCTGAGGTGCAGGATCTAACAGATGTGCTTCAGATGATGTCATTGAGTGCGGAGAGCATTCACCTTATCTGATCACTCCTGGACGCTATCAGTGGAGTGAGTGATGAGGTAGCGGGACTGTCGGGAGAAGTAACAGCAATGACACGAGAAATGGGAACAATATCCGGGACCATCAGTGAGGGAATAGTGGCATGAGGGAGGGAATGTCAGAGGTAGTGCAAACCACGTCATTGACCACGAGGGAGGGAATGTTGCAGGCCGTTCAGACAGTTTTGCTCAACATGAGGGAGGGAATGTTGCAGGTCGTTGAGAGGGCGCATGAGGGACTACATGTTGGAGTTAGCTGCTGCAATAAGGGAGCATGCCCAGACCCCGCGCCCATTGACAGAATCAACAGTCACTCCCACTCCGATCCCCACACCAACCTCTGAAGAGCCCAAAGCTAGGCTCTCCAACTTGCCGCCTGATGCTGACGCCCCCACTGCCCTCAAGAGGTGCACAGTACCCAAGATGTTAGAAAGAATAAGCTTGGTATCAAGCCCAGAAACACTGCGCCTCTGCCTACAGGCAGAGGTGGTAGCGTGTCCAAGACCAAGCGCAGCGAGCGGTGTTATTATTATTATTATTGTTGTTGTAACTGTTCTCAAATTAAAAGTTTTTGTAAGTTATGTAAATTTACGTTTTTAAGTGATCTTAAAGTGTGATATTAAAGTAAAGTTTGATACAAGAATAATTATTTTATAGTTAAGTACATTGTAAACTTTTGAATAAAATATATTTCACATTAAAACTGAATCATGTTCCATTAACACAACACCTTACGGAACAGCTCCAAACAGTAAACATGTCCATGTGGAATAGTTGTCGCTGAGCCCTCAGGCATCAGTAAAGCGTTCACGGATGAGCTGCTGGCGCAAGGCTCAAGCAATCATTAAAGGGGCACGATGGCCCGCCCTCCTCGCTGTCGTGCTCCAGCCTCAGGCACTCGCATTGCTTCCTCATCCTCGACATCCTCCTCCTCCTGCTCGTCATCTGCATCTTCCACATCATTGACATCAGCCACTCTCACCACAGGTGGGTCTTCCACTGTCAGGTGCTGCTGCCTCATGATGGCTAAGTTATGCAGCACGCAGCACACAACAGTGAACTGACCGACAATCTCAGGGGAGTACAGCAAGTAGCCTCCGGAATAGTCCAGGCATCGGAAACACTGTTTCAATATGCCAATGGTCCTCTCAATGATGCTACGCATCGCAATGTGCGACATGTTGTATTCCCAGTCAGCTTCTGTCCGAGTCACGCGTAGGGGCGTCATGAGCCGGGTGGAGAGGCCATACCCATTGTGTCCCAGTAGCCAGCTCTGCCCTTCTGGCTGCTGCTGCTGGAACATGGCAAATATAACGCTGTCGCATAGGATAAACGCATCATGCGTGCTGCCAGGGTATCTTGCATCGACTGACATGTTGTGATGCATGTCGTCACACACGAGCTGCACATTAATGGAGTGGAAGCCTTTTCTGTTCCTGTACATCTCAGAATCCTTCAAAGATGATGCGAGTACAATCAATGCAGCTCTGTACTTTTGGGAAGCCAGCAATCGTGGAGATGCCCAGAGCCCTGTCATGGATTGCTTGGGCGGTCATGGGGAACTTGATGAAGTCATTCCTCCATGCATACAGTGCAGCCATGACCTGGCGAATGGAGACATGTGTTGCATGTTGAGAGATGGCGCACACACCCCCAGTTTTGGCTTGAAACGATCCGGAGGCATAGAATGAAAGTGCAGCTGTAGCCTTCACTTCAACTGACTAATTGTCCCCTTGATGCTTCTAGGCTGCAGGTCTGCTTTGACCAACTCACAGATCTCACTTACAACTTCTTCGCGGAAACGCAGCCTTCTGACACAGTCTGCATCACTCAGGTGGAGGTACGAACGCCTGTCTCGATACACCCGAGGTGGGTAAGGCCTCCTGCCCAGCACCGCACCCTATGGGCTCTGATATTCCTGATGTGATGAAATTGAATCAATTGTCTCCTACGTAGCACCATGATGCAGAAGGCTCGCACAAGGTATGGCATTGTCAGTATTGCCCCCATACTTAAATTTAACCTTTGAAAGAAGCTCAGAACGGCAAGAAAGCAGGCAGCACAGGTTCGCAGTTGTCTCTCTCCAGGTCTGTATGGATGGACCAGAGCCAAAGGTCTTGTGACTTCTCCTCTCTGCTCCCCCCCCTTTACTAATTGGAGTCTTGTGACTTCTGTCTCTCCCTCCCCCTCCCGGGCTCCAAGCCTTCTGATCGGCACCTCGCTCTCTCCTCCCCCCTCCCCCTCCCACAGCTGTAGCCCGAGCCCCGAGCCCGTGTCCGGGGCCGATTTTGTAGGACAAACCTAGACCCTCCAGCCCTGCTTCAAGAGGTTTGGAGGTGTTGTGTGAGTGAGTAAAAAAGAGAGAACTTCTGAAATCCAACAAATTTACACTTCTACGTTGACAGGTTAAAAAAAAGTTGAACTTTATTATTGATTTTGACAGTGTTCTTGACTCCCTCCAAAATCTTTGATTTAAAAACAATGGCGTCTTTCAGCGCCGATGCGAATGTGCGCTGGTTTCTTAACTCATCAGAAGGTTTTTCGGGAGTGTCCAGATACGCCAACCTAAGAGAAGAAAATGTTGGCCAAACTGCGAACAATTGAAAAAAACCTGCGCAGACAGGAGGGAACGTCCCCCCATGACGTCAAAAAAAACTGGCCTAGAAAAATCGTAACTAAATCAGTTACGATGGCGCTGATCGCAGGGGGAAACTTTGAAAAAAACAAATACGCCCAAAAAATGGCGCATGCCAAAAAAAACAGCGCAAATGAATGGGGAAAATTAAACCCACAGAATGGTTACAGTACAGAAGGAGGCCAATTGGCCCGTCATGCCTGTGCTGGCAAGAGCACTTCAGCTAATCCCACTCCCCTGCCCTTTCCCCCATAGCCCTGAAATTTTTTTTCCTTCAGGTACTTATCCAATTCCCTTTTGAAAGCCACGATTGAGTCTGCCTCCACCGCCCTCTCAGGCAGCACATTCCAGATCCTAACCACTCGCTGTGTAAATAGGTTTTTCCGCATGTCGCCTTTGGTTCTTCTGCCAATCGCCTTAAATCTGTGTCCTCTGGTTCCTGACCCCTCCGCCAATGGGAACAGTTTCTCTCGATCTACTCTGTCTAGAACCCTCATGATTTTGAACACCTCGATCAAATCTCCTCTCAACCTTCTCTGCTCCAAGGAGAACAACCCCAGCTTCTCTGGTCTATCATCCCTGGAACCATTCTTGTAAATATTTTCTGCACCCTCTCTAAGGCCTTCACATCCTTCCTAAAGTGCAGTGCCCAGAATTGGACACACTACTCCAGTTGAGGGTGAACCAGTGATTTATAAAGGTTCATCATAACGTCCTGGCTTTTGTACTCTATGCCTCTATTTATGAAGCTCAGGATCCCTCATGCTTTTTTTAAAACCACTTTCTCAACCTGCCCTGCCACCTTCAACGATTTGTGCACATATACCCCCAGGTCTCTCTGTTCCTGCACCCCCTTTAGAATTATACCCTTTAGTTTATATTACCACTCCTCATTCTTGCTACCAAAACGTATCACAGTGAAACCAAGCAGCAGACCCATCAGCATCTGAAGAGAGGAATGACTGGTAGATATGTTGCGTGTGGCCTTTAATTGAAACTAGAAGCTGGAAGATAAGCGAAATCTGAATTTATCATTTCTTTTCTCAGATGCTGCTGGGCCTGCTGTGTATTTCCAACATTCACATTCTTTTATTGCTTCTCTACAGTGGTCGGGGCGGAGGAGCGATGAGGGAGCATGGCTGAGATTTGGGGGATGATCGTGGCGGAAGCTCTGTGAATGTTTGGTGCGGAGGTGCAGCGGGTGTTTTTGTGGCGGAGGTGCGGCGAGAAATCGTGATGGAGGTGCGGCGAATGAAGGTACGGGGCCCAGAAGAGCCGAGGGCCCAGGGGGAGCACGGGCCAGCCCACACTGTGCGATATGTGCACGCACTAGGTCCATGCAGCAGAGTAGGTCTCCAGTTGTCCTGGTTAACCCTTACCACTGGACCAAGACCTCGCTCGGTCAAGCCCGTGTGGTGGCTGGTGTGCAACGGCCACCCCACGTTAAAAAAATCCACCCACAGGCATCTTCCACCCCCTCAATTGGAGTTCAAGACTGGAACATCGGGTCCTTCATTGAAACATCTGTGAACTCGTGTGGAAGCAAGTCATCCTCGTTCGAGGGACCGCCTGTGATGATGATGATGACTGTGGGCTAGTTAAGTTTCTCAAGAGAACAAAGGCCCAGATTTCAGTCAGCAGCGAACAAACAGGGCTCGCCATTCATTACACTTACAGCTGCCCACAGACCTTTTGTGGGCTTTTTAGCAGCAACTTACGAACTTCTGAAACAGGGGATCTGAGGCCTTTGTGAACAAGGCAAGTAACAGTGTGTTTCCTCAATCAGTCAGACTGAAGAATCTTTACTGATTCTACTGAGTCTAAACCAGGAAGTGTAAGTTAGAATATTTAATTCAATGTAAAATCGTATACAGAAAGCGAAATGGAGAGGGATAGAAAGATGGGATTAATAGAGAGAGAGAGTGATAAAAGAGAGAGAAAGAAGACATAATTTAATTTTTTTTTAAATCTCCAATAATAATTAAAATCTGAAGGAATGAGACTCCACACTTGTAAAAGCTAATGTTCAGTGTTAGAGAAGTTGTTTGGTAGTAATTAAGACTTACCACATCGTTAAAATTTCACTTACACTTGAATGGACACGCCCTAACATTTTCTGCTGTGTTTAGTGGATATCTAGTAAGTGCCACAAATTCACATGCTCACATGTAATTCAATGCCATGTCTCTCGATGAGGTATCAGTTTTGCGCAGCTTGTGGAGGAGCAGGACAACTCAGACAGCAACTTACAGATTTTCACGTTTTACTGCGCACCTGGACGCCAGAAGTTACTGTCCGATTCACTCCTTAATGACGCTGAGCACTGATTGCCTCACCGTTATTCTTAATGCAAAATCCAACCAATGTGTTTTCATTAATGTCGTCACCAGACTCAAATAACCGTGAAATATGTTGAGTTGTTTGTACGACACCAACCTTCACATTGCTGTTTGTGGGAGCTTGCTTATTTTGAGGGGCTAAGACTAGAACTTGGGAAAATAAAATGGACAACAATAATGGCAAACAATGATGTAGAATAGCAATGGGAATCATTTAAAACAGTGTTCAGCAGAGTCCAGAAAAAATATTCTGCTAAAAAACAAAAACAAGCTAAATACTAATGAGACACCATGGACGAATAAAGTCATAAGGGAAAAATTGAAGGTAAAGAAAGAGGCCTATATTCAGTACATGGACAGCAGGGAAGAGCACGATATGGGAAAATACAAAGAGATTAGGAAAGAAATTTAAAAAACAATTAGGAACGCAAAGAGGATCTATGAAATTAAATTATCAAGGAACATAAAACAAAATAGTAAAATGTTTTACAAGCACATCCTTAAAAAAAGGTAGGTCGGAATAGAAATAGGGCCACTAAGGGATGGACAGGATAATACCATGGATAGAGAGATGGCAGAAATATTATCCGTGAGTCTTATTTGAACAAAGCAGGTTCCGCGCCCGACTGAAAGCCTGTTCTTGACAGTCCCCCCAAAACCATTCACAACCCTTACGTAGGAGCACGTGTAGTGGCTCCAACAATGTGCTTAAGTTCGGCAGAAAGTTCCCGAAGTAGTTCAAGAGTCCCAGGAATGACCGCAACTCCGATGTGTTGCCGGGCCTGGACGCACGACGATCGCCTCCGTTTTGGATTTGGTGGGCCGGATCCCATTTGCGGCAACCCTCCTGCCCAAAAACTCAACCTCTGGGGCCAAAAACACACACTTGGACTACTTTAGACGCAGGTCTACCTGGTCCAATCAGTGTAGCACCGCCTCCAGGTTGTGGAGGTGTTCCTCTGTGTCACGACCTGTGATTAGGATGTTGTAAAGTCCTGTCCCCTCAGTACAGATTCACATGAGGCATGTAGTGAAGTCAAGGTCACTCTGGACCTGCACCTTTATTTCACAGCTCTGGAATGCTGCACTTGCCTGAGACCTGTCCTTGCAAGTGCACCCCTGGTGGTAAGGTTTGCTGGTGGTTACAGGTCATATCTTGTTACAGTCATGTATAGCATGTTAGGGTACAGTTATATATAATAATGTAAGATACATGACACTTCCATCCCCCAGCTTTGACTCCACTCACTTCCTCCAAATTAAAGGTGTTGCTATGGGAACCTGTATGGGTCCTAGCTATGTCTGCCTTTTCGTGGGATATGTGAAACATTCTTTGTTCCAGTCCTACTCAGGTTCTCGCTCTCACCTCTTTTTCCGGTACATTGATGACTGTATCGGTGCCGTTTCCTGCTCTCGCCCTGAACTTGAAAATTTCATTCACTTTACATCCAATTTCCACCCTTCCCTCACCTTCACATGGTCCATCTCCGATTCTTCCTTTCCCTTCCTCGACTTCTCTGTCTCCATTTCTGGGGTAGACTATTGACAAACATTCACTATAAGTCCACTGACTCCCAGTTATCTGGACTACACTTCCTGCCACTGCACATCCTGTAAGGACTCCATTCCATTCTCCCAGTTTCTCCATTGTATCTGTTCTGTCGATGCCACCTTCCACACTCTAGCCTCTGATATGTCTTCCTTGATCCTCAATTGAGGATTCCCCTCCGCCGTGGTTAACATGGCCCTCAACCGTGTCCGTTCTATTTCCCGCACTTCTGCTCTCATCCCTTCCCCTCCCTCTCAGAACCACGACAGTGTTCCCCTTGTCCTCACCTTTCACCCCACCAGCCTCCACGTTCAACGGATCATCCTCCGCCATTTCCACCACCAATCACATCTTCCCCTCCCCTCCCCTCTCAGCGTTCCGAAGGGACCACTCCATCTGCGACACCCTGGTCCATTCCGCAGTCACCCCCAGCACCCCCTCCCCTTCCCACGGCACTTTACCGTGCAAGCACAGGAGATGCATTACCTGCCCTTTTACCTCCTCCCTTCCCACTATCCAGGGCCCCAAACACTCCTTCCAGGTGTATCAGCGATTTCCTTGTACTTCTTTCAATTTAGTATATTGTATTCGCTGATCACGATGTGATCTCCTCTACATTGGGGAGGCCAAATGCAGATTGGGTGACCACTGTTCCAATGAAGCTCAACGCAAGCTCAAGGAATAGCACCTCATCTTTTGTTTCTTAACTTGTGCCATTACCATCTCAATTTGGCCCATCATCCATTTTTCTCTCAAATCACTTCTTCCTTCCACTCTATCAAAGACCTTCCCTTTTTTTTTCTCTCCCCCCCCCCCCCCCTCCCCGCTTTCAGTGCCCCTGCACTTCCTTAAGAATCAGTATTGACAGAGGAGGACTGCAACAAATTACAGGAAGACATTAATAAAATTACAGAAAGGGCATATAATTGGCAAATGAAAATCAACACAGATAAATGTGAAGTATTACAGTTTGGTAGGAAGAATAGAGAGGTCACTTATTACTTGGAGAGTGCGATTCTGGGTGGGATAGAGGAGCAAAGGGATAAGAACATATGAACATAAGAAATAGGAGCAGGAGTAGGCCATTCGGCCCCTTGAGCCGATTCTGCCATTCAATAAGATCATGGCTAATCTACCTCAACTCCACTTGCCTGCACTATTCCCGTAATCCCTTGATTCCCTTAATATCCAAAAATCTATCGATCTCTGTCTTGAATATACTCAATGACTGAGCCTCCACAGCCCTCTGGGGCAGAGAATTCCAAAGATTCACCACCCTCCGAGTGAAAAAATTTCTCCTCATCTCAGTCCTAAATGGCCGCCCCCTTATCCTGAGACTGTGTGACCCCCTGGTTCTAGACTCCCCAGCCCGGGGGAAACATCCTCCCTGCATCTACCCTGTCAATCCCTGTAAGAATTATGTATGTTTCAATGAGATCACCTCTCATTCCTCTAAATTCTAGAAAATATAGGCCCAGTCTACTCAATCTCTCCTCATAGGACAGTCCCCCCATCCCAGGAATCAGTCTGGTGAACCCTGATTGCACTCCCTCTATGGTAAGTATATCCTTCCTTAGGTAAGTAAACCAGGGTCCTATATAATGGCAGTTAGACATCTTGGGGCTGAAACGAGGTGCATCTACCACTTTTTGCCGTTCATTACCACCGCAATGGATGCGGCGGCCATTAGAGGGAAATTCAGCATTTTGCTGAAAAAAAGGAGCGGAGTGGTATTGGTGGCGGGAATGGGCTCTTTGTAATGGTGTGGGTGTGGCAGGGCCGATTGGCCCGCGAAATTCAGTTGCTGCCGATTTGCTCATAACAAGGCAGCTGCTCTCTGGCCTTCTTAAAGGGCAGGTTTTGCAGCTAGGCCCTGAGCACTGAGTTTATCTCTGTTGTTTGTGAAGGAATGCCTAATGTCAGAGGTCTGAGAAGGGCCAGTTGCTTTTCTGATGTGGAACTTGAGACCTTGATCCAAGCTGTGGAGGGAAGGAGGTGCGTCCTGTATCCAGACACAGGCAGACCCACTCACCCCGTTGTTGTGAATGCCTGGAGGGAGATCGCTGTGGAGGTGTCGGGGACCTCCATTCATGAACGCACCGCCACCCAATGCTGCAAAAGGCTGAACGACATAATTCGCCTGATGAAAGTGAGTATATGTTCCCCAAACTCACTTTCCATTTGCGAGCCTCTCTTTCACCTTCTCTTATTTCCCACCTTCACTACATAGTCACTGAAGCACCATTTGATTGGTGAGGCATGTATGGATGTAGCGTGCATACTTGCAACGGAGGCTCCCTTTCATGTCAGAGTTACACCTGCATGTAATGGACCCACACTTGCACTCATTGCTGAGACCTCATGACACCGCTGCTCAGAAACCCTTCTTTGTTTTGCAGGTCAAGGTATCTCACAACCGTTTGGAGCAACAGAGGACTGGTGGGGGTGAGGCCGATATCCAGCAGCTGACTGATATTGAAGAAACGGTGCAGCGGCTAGTGGGCCGACATGTTGTCTTCCCTCTGGCCGCCGGTCGTGTGGATTCCACTGGGGGCAGCATTGGTAAGTGAAGGCCTTCCTTTAATGCCATCTCTCCCTGAAAGTCCAAGCACCTACCAGGCAATTGATTATGATGTGTGAAAGTTGCTTGCTGCATGGTGCAATGTCCTAGCTCACTGACAGGACCCCTTGTGGCATTTATGATTGCAGATGAGACCCCGAGTGTGAGCCACAGCGAGACCGAGACCCCTGAGGCGACTGCGAGCCATAGTCAGGAGGACACCTTTGAGGCGAGTGGGAATCAGCCTCAGGACGAGACCCTTGAGCCCATTACAGACAGTGCCTGAATGTCCAATGAGGGTAAGAGGGCGACACTGCTGGCAACACCACATCATTGCTTCCTACACTCACACACGCCAGCTCAGATACTGGGAGTACGCGGTCGGGACAGTTAGAATTAGCAGAGGGGTCTGCACGGGGGCCTAGCGGGCTGCAGCATGGTCAAGGGCGAAGGCAACCTCGGGTGCCAGCTCTCCGGGGGGGGGGCAAGTCCACACGCGAGTTCTGCTGCAGAGGACTCAGACGAGCCCTTCGATGTTGGGGCTTATGAAAGAAGGGTGGAGACCATGCCTTCACAGATGTTGGGGGCAATGGCAAGGGTGCCCCAGAGCCTGTCACAAGTGGTCAGGAGCGTGGAGGAGTCTGCCTCGCGCATTGTGGACAGCTCTGCGCGCACCATGGAGCCCATCATTGCCAGTGTGCAGACAATGGTGGGCACTCAGAGTGACCGTGTGGATCCAGCTGTGATGCTGTGTCTCGTGGGTAATGTGGCAGCTGCCATTACAGTACGGGCACAAGGGAATGAAAGTCTGAGTATTGCATTGGAGAGAATGGCCACTGCCCTGAAAGTTCAGAATGCTCTCATGCTCTCTGGGCACTGTCGTCTCTGGTGGCATCGAGACTGTGTCTGCTCTCTGCATGAGAGCAGACACAGTCTCGATGCCGCCAGAGACAACAGTGCCCAGAGAGCAACCAGTCTCAGCTGGTTGCCACGCGAGATCTGGCTGCTGCCATCGCAGCTGGATCCACCGCGGTCAATCGGGGGCCTTCCGGTATTGCGCCACCTCACCGACCTGTGCTCCAGCAGATTGGTGGTGATGGTGAGGTGCTGCCTCGGGGGAGTGGCGCAGGGTCATCAGACCAGGATCCTGATGTGGTCTCTCAGCATCACAGCAGGCCTGAGCTGAGACCTGCCACTCCGCCATTGCTGCCAAGCATGGAATCACCCCAGCCAATTCTGACTGAAGGCGCCGAGGAGGATGAATGCATCGTGGCTGCTGCCAGGATACCTGGCATCATGATTTTGCGGGTGTGGTTGCACACTAGCTGGACATCGAGGGAGTGGAATCACTTGTGGTTTCTAAAGATCTCAGAATTAATCTGCAGCACCCTCAATGCCACGTGGGTGCAGTCTATTGGGCCCTGAACCCTAAGGAAGCCCGCAATCCTCACAAATCCAGTCTGCCGTTCCCTGCTCATAGGGAAGGATAGGTAGTCCCTCCTCCTCCTCTTATACAGAGCATCTGTAACCTGATGAATGGAGCTATGTGTGGTGAACTGGGAGATGTGTGAGATATCTGTAGTTGCAGCTTGAAAAGATCCAGTTGCGTAGAAATTGAGTGCAATGGTCATCTTTGATGCGACGGTCAGAGCTGTCCTCAATCTTATTTGAGGCTGGAGGTCTGGCTACAGGAGATTGCACAGCTCCATCACGATGTCCTTGCGGAAGCGCAGTGTCCGTAAGGTCCGTGTATGAACTGCTATCTGTAGACCCTTTGACAATAGGGCCTTCTGCCACCACGTCTGTGTAGGCATCTTCCTCTCATAGCTGCCTCATTGCCATCTCCCTCCTGCTCTTATTGGTCCTCACCCTCTGCAGCCTGCTGCTGACAAAGCAGCTGCCACCTGTGCATGCTGCCTCCTGTCCATCTAGCCTACTATGGTGTGCGGGGGGGGTCAGCGTATCTGACCCTCCTCCTGAGGTCCTTCCTCGGGCACCGCTCTGGCTTCAGCTCTGTCGCCATCTCCATGGCCTTCTGCATGTTCCTCAGCCGTGTGTGCTGTGTCCCTTGCCTGCTGCCTCTCCAGCCGTTGGAGCCGGCGACACCTTCTCTTGTGTGCCTCGCTGCCGCACACAATGCGCAGGAGGTGTTGCGCTGCTAGCAATGACCCCATTTAGCTCTCTTCCGCAAGCACAGCATCCACAATCACGGCTCTCTGTTGTAGAGATTGAAGAGCCTGGCCCATGATCATTCAATCCTGCTATCAGCAAGGCAATTTGCAATGTTTGGAAAAGTCTGACAAAATCTCGCAGACAAGAATGATGCTACACGCAACACGCCTTTAAAGACGGCTGGCGGTCTTGAGCAAGCACTGTGTACCCACTCAAAAACCTGTCGTTGGCACCTACAGGCGGCTGGAAGATTATTTGAGGTGAATTTACCTTTCGGGACGGGTCCGTGGCGGTGCGTGCTCTGATGATGTCGTTAACGGCACATCTGCGGATGTGGGGAGAGCGAGGCGGATCTGCACACCGCTGCAAAAACCCATGAGAGCAATGCCGCGAACGTCAGCCAGTCTACTGCGACTTGGTGGCCATTCTGCAACGCCCCGCAAAATTGTTCTTTCATCTCGACCCATTATCATCACCCTTGCGCTAATGGGGCACAATGAGGTTATCGCCCAGGGGAAGGGGTCGATAGCACCTCCGGGGAAAGTGCCCCGGAGGTTTGGGGGCATTGTGCCATTAGCGCTGCACCCCGCTATTTGCGCCCCGGGCTGGCGCACACGGCCACTAAAGGGACTGCAGAGCGTGCAGCGGGGGAGGGGTGTTCTGCCATGTCAGTGCTACGGACTCAGTGCTGCTCTACCACCCTGGGAGCGCCTCCGATAGTGCTCCGCCTCCATTGAGGTGCGGAAGGGCCGAATTCCACGCCGGGGGTGGAACTTTCGGGCCGAGTGATAAATGTCCCGGCCCCAGAAGGTTACCACCTCCAAACGGCATTTCCCCCGGCTGTTTTTCTATTTTTCCTACCAAAGTGTATTTAAATTTTTGGATCTTGGAGTACAAATACACAAATCACTGAGTAGTCCCACGGGTTATAAAAAAAAAAGCAAACCAGGCACTAGGGTTTATTTCTAGAGGGATTGAATTGAAAAGTAGTGAAGTTATGCTAAACTTTTATCGAACCTTGGTTAGACCACACTTGGAGCACTGCGTACAATTCTGGTCGTCATATTATAAAAAAGGATATATAGGCACTGGAGAAGGTCCAGAGAAGATTTACAAGGATGATACCAGAAATGGAAGGATATATCTATCAGGAAATGGATGAACAGGCTGGGTCTCTTTTCACTTGAAAAGAGAAGGCTGAGGGGTGACCTAATAGAGCTCTTTAAAATGATGAAAGGTTTTGATCGAGTGGATACAGAGAGAATGTTTCCACTTGTGGGGAAGAGCATAACTGGAGGCCATCAATATAAGGTAGTCACCAAGAAATAAAACAGGGGATTCAGAAGAAACTTCTTTACCCAGTAAATGGTGAGATTGGGGAACTTGCTACCACAGGGAGTAGTTGAGGCCTCTATTTTCCATTTGATGTATTTTTGACGCCCACGCGTGTTAACGTACAATTTTTTGGTGTACGTTCGCGCCAGAAAAAAAAATTGGGACTTTCACCAAACAAATATTTGAATTTGGCGCCATGCTCTCCGAAGTTGTCTGGGGAGGAGCGGGGGGTGGCGGAGCATTAAGTCTGCGCTAAAAACTGCCTGGGTATGTGCGAAAAAAGAAACTTCCTGGTCTGGATCAGACATATTTAAAGAGCCCTTTGTGATCGGATCATGCTGGCTAGATCTTTCTGCAATTTTGAGCATTAAAACCTGCAAACCTCCCACACAAGAGATTAATGTGCAAAGTTAAAGCACATGGGATTGAGGGTAGTGTGCTGACATGGATTGAGAACTGGTTGTCAGACAGGAAGCAAAGAGTAGGAGTAAATGGGTACTTTTCAGAATGGCAGGCAGTGACTAGTGGGGTACCGCAAGGTTCTGTGCTGGGGCCCCAGCTGTTTACATTGTACATTAATGATTTAGACGAGGGGATTAAATGTCGTATCTCCAAATTTGCAGATGACACTAAGTTGGGTGGCAGTGTGAGCTGCGAGGAGGATGCTATGAGGCTGCAGAGTGACTTGGATAGGTTAGGTGAGTGGGCAAATGCGTGGCAGATGAAGTATAATGTGGATAAATGTGAGGTTATCCACTTTGGTGGTAAAAACAGAGAGACAGACTATTATCTGAATGGTGACAGATTAGGAAAAGGGGAGGTGCAAAGAGACCTGGGTGTCATGGTACATCAGTCATTGAAGGTTGGCATGCAGGTACAGCAGGTGGTTAAGAAAGCAAATGGCATGTTGGCCTTCATAGCGAGGGGATTTGAGTACAGGGGCAGGGAGGTGTTGCTACAGTTGTACAGGGCCTTGGTGAGGCCACACCTGGAGTATTGTGTACAGTTTTGGTCTCCTAACTTGAGGAAGGACATTCTTGCTATTGAGGGAGTGCAGCGAAGGTTCACCAGACTGATTCCCGAGATGGCGGGACTGACATATCAAGAAAGTCTGGATCAACTGGGCTTGTATTCACTGGAGTTCAGAAGAATGAGAGAGGATCTCATAGAAACGTTTAAAATTCTGATGGGTTTAGACAGGTTAGATGCAGGAAGAATGTTCCGAATGTTGGGGAAGTCCAGAACCAGGGGTCACAGTCTAAGGTTAAAGGATAAGCCATTTAGGACCGAGATGAGGAGAAACTTCTTCACCCAGAGAGTGGTGAACCTGTGGAATTCTCTACCACAGAAAGTTGTTGAGGCCAATTCACTAAATATATTCAAAAAGGAGTTAGATGTAGTCCTTACTACTAGGGGGATCAAGGGGTATGGCGAGAAAGCAGGAATGGGGTACTGAAGTTGCATGTTCAGCCATGAACTCATTGAATGGCGGTGCAGGCTCGAAGGGCCGAATGGCCTACTCCTGCACCTATTTTCTATGTTTCTATGTTTCTAAAACATGGCTGAGAGGGAAGTGGAAGAGGAATTCGAAGGGCTGTTTGATTTCTCCTGCACGAAGTGGTATCCCTGGTAGATATCATTGAAAGGAAATGGGATCTGCTGGCAACTCAGGGGGAAAAGCGAAAAAGAGTAAAACCTGCTACAATGGCTCAACGTTGGGATGGTGTTGCTGTAGAGTACAATGCAGTAGCCATCACCCGGAGAATCGGCGGGCAGCTGAAAAAGAAGTGGCAGGACCTAGGACAATTAGTTAAAGTATGCACTGCAATTACATTTGTAAATGTGTGTGTGTGTGTGTGTGGCCACCATAGCAGAAGGGCCCTCTCTTAAAAAGTTCTATTTTCATCTTTGCAGCTGAAGAATGCAAAGATCAGGAACCACAGGAATCGTACTGGTGGAGGTCCACCAAGTAAGCTGCAATTGAGCCAGCTGGAACAGAGGATCTCTGATCGGATTAAAGCTCACCGGAGACGGTCCACCATCAATGTGGACACTGGGCTCAGGTCAAATTGACAAGGTAAGCCCTGCAATTTACACTGTGGGTTAGCTAGGCTTTAATGGATGTTTTTGATATTTTTACAGTAGCTGCGTGTCAGGAAGAGGTAGAAGGTGATCCAGAAGGACCAGCAGAAGGACAAGCAGAAGTAGCACCCGAAGGACATCCAGAAGAGAGACTAGAATTGTTTCCTGGTTTTGAGCAGGACGATCTGGATGAAGGCCAGCATGAAGATCCCCCACTGATCAGATGGTCATGTTGGACCTGCAGCCGGTGGAACCCATGGATCAGGATGTGTGTCCCAGTGTGGTCCAGCAACGTACACCTGTGAGAGGGATGCCCAATAGGGTCGAGGAGCAAGGTACCGGTGGGAGACGGCGAAGAAGGGTGGAAAGGATAGCTGAACCACAAGCGCAGGTAGACATGGTACAGCTCATCAGGATGAATGGGGAGAGTATGCAGCTAATCAGGTCACTCATGAACACCAGGGGTGAGGTGAGGGTAGAAATTGCGGGACTGTCAGGAGAAGTAGCAACACTGTCTGGAGGAATAGGACCACCACTGGCAGGGAGGGAACGGTGAATGCACGTGATGCACTGTCGGGACAGCTGATGGGGCAATTGTCTGACATATGTGACGGAAATTCACACCGGTGGTTGTCATTCAACAACACCAATTGGTGGCATCAACTGCTGCCACTCAAATTGTCCCCAGGGACTGTGCCGTAGGGTGATCCACAGCTTGAAAAAGAAGACCTTGAATAAGGGGGAAGAGAGATATTTGTATCTTGCTGTTACTTGTTTTGTTAATAGAAAAGTTTGCTGCAATAAAGTTTTGTTAATTGAAAATGTTAAAGTTTGCGAGAGGTTTAAAGTTTTATGTATGTTAATTGAAAATTTTAAAGTTTGATGCAAAATGTTTTATTAAAGTACAAATGTACAAATGTCTAATAAACCTATTCTTTTAATTTAACCAGAATCAGTGCATTATTCTGTGAATTTAACCAACATAAACCAACACATTATTAAAAGTGCAAACAGGTGTAAACAGTCAACATGGTGCGACACTATAATTAAACGTGCCGTTGCTTAGCCTTCAGGCAGAAAAATGTTCACGGATTAGCCACTGACGCAAGTCTCTAACAATGGCTAGAGGTCCCCTTGGTCGCCCCACCCTCCTCTGCTGTCGTCCTTCGGCTTGAGGTGATTCCTCCTCCTGCCGCTGGTCCTCCTCCTCCTCGTCAGCCTCCTCCAAATCCTCATCCCTCCTTCTCCCCTCAGGAGGATCTTCAACGTCCAGTACCTGTCCCCTCATGATGGCCAAGTTGTGCAGTATGCAGCACACGACCGTGAACTGAGCGATGTGGTGAAGGGAGCATTGCAGGTAGCCTTCAGAGTGGTCCAGGCATCGGAAACGCTGCTTTAAAATGCCAATTGTCCTCTCTATGTTGCTCCGTGTCGTTATGTGCGACATATTGTACTGACGCTCTGCCTCAATGCAGGGTTTGCGTAGGGGGGGTCATAAGCCAGGTGGCGAGCCCGTAACCTTTGTCCCCGAGCAAACAGCTCTGTCCTTCTGGCAGCTCCTGAAACATCGCAGATATAACGCTCTCACGTAGGATCAAAGCATCATGGATCGTACCGGGATATTTGGCATCTACTGCCATGATCCGCTGCAAATCGTCACACACCAGTTGCACATTTAGGGAGTGGAACCCTTTCCTGTTGTGGTAAACTTCGGAATCTTGCAAGGGTGCCCTCAAGGTGATGTGGGTACAGTCAATGGCACACTGTATCCTGGGGAAGCCAGCAATTCTGGAGAACCCCACAGCCCTGTCTCTCATTGCCTGCATGGTCATAGGGAAAGTGATGAACTGGTCCGTTTTGGCATTCAGTGCAGCAGTCACCTGGCGAATGCAGCAATGGGTGGCGTGCTGAGAGAGTGAGCAGACATCCCCAGTTGAAGCTTGAAATGATCCCGTAGCATAGAACGTAAGTGCTGCTGTTACCTTTACATCTACAGGGAGGGCAGTCCTCCTTCCACTTCTTGGCCGCATGTCTGCCCTGATTAGTTGGCAGATCTCAGTGATGACCTCCTTTCTGAATCGCAGCCTGTGAACGCAGTCTGTCTCACTCAGTTGCAGGTATGACGCCTCTCCCTATAGACTCGCTGAGGGTAAGGCCTCCTTCCCATCAATCTGTCTCCCTGATATCAGTGTCGAATTATTCATCATCTCTGCATGTGCATACCATATATGGCCAACGCCCTTATCACATCAGGCATGCTAAAAATTGCACCCATTATTATTGTTATTATGCAGATAAATACTTAAATCACTGGCATCTTTCCTCTCGGTTTTGCTCCACAAGGCTGGGTGATGCCCTAGATCGGACCACACCCTGACCTGCCCATGCATTTGTTTGTTTGTTTGTACAGTGATTCTCTTGGGTCACCTGTGACAAATGGTGATTTTGAGCTTGCTGCTGTACCTGTGCACAAAACGTCCCGTTTCAGATGCTGACCGAGCTAGAACAAGGATCAAAGGAGTGCCGTCCGGGCAGGATCGCAAGCGCGGCTGGACACAAGCACAACAACTCGATGTTTGGCTTCAATTACTTTCCGAGTTATTTTCAGAGTACCCCGTCAAAAAAAATCCACGTGTTTGTACTTTATTTTGTTTTCTTTTGCCTGGCCCCAATATCCTATTGCGTGCCGCGCTGATTTCTTTACGTTCACAGAAGGGTTTTTTTCCGAGGCTTTTTGACAGTGTGCGCTGTGCCGAAAAAAATCATGGACGGCCAAAATCGCCTAACTGCACAAAAACGGCGCCCGAGCCCATTTTCACTCGTGTCTGCACCAAATGTTGGCAAAAATTGGAAACTGAGGATTTGCTGGCAAAAAATGTTTGGACGCCAAAAAATGGCGTACAATTGTGGCGAAAATAGGGGCCATAGTATCGATACATTTAGGCTGAAATAGACTGTTTGGACTGAATGACTTATTTCTGTGGTGTATATCCTGGGTAATCCTATGTTGCTGTGCGTAAATTGGCTTCCGTATTTTCTACATTACAACAGTGACTGTACTGTAAAAAGTACTTCATTTGCTGTAAAGCGCTTTTGAACATCCTGAGGTCATGCGAGTCTTTCTTTCTTTTTAACTATAGCACTATTTTATACTTGGATCTAGTAACATTCAACGGTAGTACTTGAGATTATCAAGAGGTCAAGGTTCCACTGATTAATTTATGACTCAGCAAATCATTGAGATAGAATGTAGGCATTTTTAAGGTGTTTAATTTATAGGAAATGCACCAATCAGTGCATTACCATCACCTTTTTTATGGTTCTGAGCAAGTTAAACAGAAGGGACTTTGACTTAATTGTGGACTCAAGTTTTGGCCTGAGTTGCTCCTATTTTTTTGGAGCAACTAGTTTAGTATGGAGTATCTTAGAAATTGCAATTCTCAGCATTTAGTTTGCTCCAATTCTATTGAGTTAGAATAGTTTCGTTTTAGAACAGTCTTTTTTCAAAAGGGGGCGTTACCAGCCACTTACACCTGTTTTGCAAGTTTAGGCAGTGAAAACTTACTCCAAACTAACTTAGAATGGGGCAAGTGTACATTTTTGTACGCTCAGAAAAACCTTGCCTACACTTTATAAATTAGGTGCAGGGAGCGAGAGATGGGGGGTGGAAGGGAAGTTAGAGGGAAGTTAGAGGATTTTAAAAGCATTAAACACCACTTTTACCAATAAAGAGCCATCATGAATAATAAATTATAAATAAATCAATTAAAAAATAAATTACATTTTCCTACCTCTCTGAAGCAGCGGCAGCAGGCACCAAGCTGCGAGAGCTCGGCCGTTCGGCCAGGGGACGCGTGCAAAGCACCGGGAGGGAGGGAGGGAGAGCCAGCCAGCAAGTTAGAAAGTTTAATTTGTACTTCAAGTATGGGTGCTGCATTATCAACACCACGGATTATGCAATGGTTCTCCATCAATTCGCTGCATAGGAGAGAATTGATTAGAGCTCACCACACCAGGAACATCATAGCCCGTAGGCTGATGGGCAGGAGACCTTACCCACGTTGGCAGTATCGAGCCAGGCATTTGTACCTGGACATGAGCGAGGCTGATTGTGTCAAAAGACTGTGCTTTCGCAGAGAAGTTGTCATTGAGATCTGTGATATGCTGAGAGCAGATTTACAGCTGAGAAGCAGAACGCCGACTGCCTTGTCTGTTGAAGTGAAGGTAACAGCTGCACTTTCCTTCTATGCCTCGGGATCGTTTCAAGCTACAGCTGGAGATGTGTGCACCATCTCTCAACGTGCAATACATGCCTGCGTTTACCAGGTCACGGCTGCACTGTATGCACGGAGGAATGACTTCATCAAGTTCCCAATGAACGGCCAAGCGATGCATGACAGAACTGTGGGCTTCTCTAGGATTGCTGGCTTCCCAAAGGTACAGGGCTGCATTGATTGTACCCACATCGCCTTGCGAACACCTGTGGAGGATTCCGAGCAGTACAGGAATAGAAAAGGTTTCCACTCCATTAATGTGCAGCTCGTGTGTGACAACAAGCAGCGCATCATGTCAGTCAATGCAAGATACCCTGGCAGCACCCATGATGCGATCATCCTATGCGACAGCGTTATACCTGACATGTTTCAGCAGCAGCTAGAAGGGCATAGTTGGCTACTGGGAGACAAAGGGTACAGCCTCGCCACCTGGCTCATGACGCCCTACGCATGACACGGACGGAAGCTGACCATCAATACAACATGGCGCACATTGCGACGCGCAGCATCATAGAGAGGACTATTGGCATCTTGAAACCGCGTTTCCGATGCCTGGACCATTCGGAGCCACTTAATAGTCCCCTGAGATTTTTGGTCAGTTCACTGTTGTGTGCTGCATGCTGCATAACTTTGCCATCATGAGGCAGCAGGAGCTGGTAGTGGAACCAGAAGACCCACATGAGGGGAGAGTGCCTGATGATAGTAATTTGGAAGAGCAGGATGAGGATGATGATGACGATCAGGAAAGCATGCACGTGCCTGATGCCGGAGCACGAGGTCGAAGGCGGGCGGTTCATCGTGCTCCTTTAACAATTGCTCGAGCCCTGCACCAGCAGCTCATACGTGAATGCTTCAATTACTGATGCCTGAGGGCTCAGCGACAACTGTTGTGCAAGGACATGTTTATTTTTTGGAGTTCCTATGTTGTGTTGTGTTAATGGAACATGATTCAGTTTTAATATAAAAATATTTTATTGAAAAGTACACGTTAGTGTAATAAAATATTTGTTGTATCAAACTTTACTTTCATATGATTCTTTAAGATCACTTAAAAACTTTAAGATCTCTTATAAACTTGTAAAGTTACAAAAGTTACAAAACAATTTCAATGTGAAAAATCTTACACTCTTAAGATCACTGAAACTTCAAGATCACTTTTTAGATGCAAAATTAAATAAGTTACAAAATGTGAGAACATTTACACTATAAGATCACTTATAATTTGTAAAGTTACAAAACTTACAAAACAATTTCAATTTGAAAAAAGTTACTACAGTTACATCAAGAACAAGAACAAAAGCAGCAAAGAAAGGCTGCAACCCATCTCTCATCCACAACTCGGTAAATGTTCACTGCTTCATGGGGGTGTAATTTGATTGGCCTGGCTGTGTGCCCTTATTGCAGCAGCTACTTCCATTAGGGCCTGTGCCATCACTTGCATGACCTCCCTGATGGCCTGTGCTGTCACTTGCACTCCCTCTGACATTCCCTCCCTCATTTCCCGTGTCATTACTGCTATTTCTCCTGTCAGTACCGTTATCTCTTCACCCACTGCACTGACGCTGCCCATGAGTGATCGGGTAAGGTCATTGTTCTCCACACCCAATGCCACAACCTGAGTCACATCTGTTGCATGCTGCATCTCAGGAGAGCGTGTTTCGAATCTCCTTCTCCTCTGCCTGGGTCTGCCTTGCGGCACCACTCCAGCGGGAGGCGCAGACTGGGACGATGGGACCCTGGGTGTTCCAAGCGGCACAACTCCAGTGGGAGCTGCGGGCTGGGATGGTGGGGCCCTGGGTCTTACATCCAGTACCACTTCAGTGGGAGATGCAGGCTGGGATGGTGGGGCAGTGGGTGTAAACTGCTGCATTACACCAGCAGCATCACTGGGACCCACAACGTCGGAATCTGTGAAACCATAGAATGTGGAACCAGAACCTATGCAAGGATTTGAAACACTGATGTCCACTAATGTAGGCTCATAAATATTAACTTCTAAGGCCTCCCCTGAAGACATTTCAGTCAACGCCTGCAGCCACCCTTGGTCTGGATCATCTGGATCGTCCGCATCTGGTTCTTCTGGTTCTTCTTCTGTATGTTCCCAATGTTGGGGAAGTCCAGAACCAGAGGTCACAGTCTAAGGATAAGGGGTAAGCCATTTAGGACCGAGATGCGGAGGAACCTCTTCACCCAGAGAGTGGTGAACCTGTGGAATTCTCTACCACAGAAAGTTGTTGAGGCCAATTCACTAAATATATTCAAAAAGGAGTTAGATGAGGTCCTTACTACTAGGGGGATCAAGGGGTATGGCGAGAAAGCAGGAATGGGGTACTGAAGTTGAATGTTCAGCCATGAACTCATTGAATGGCGGTGCAGGCTAAAAGGGCCGAATGGCCTACTCCTGTACCTATTTTCTATGTTTCTATGTTTCTATGTTCAGGATCTTCAGGATTGGCATCACCTTCTCCAAAATATATCAGAACAGTCAAATATTTAGCAGCACAGGAGGGGGCAGGATGGGTGGCATGAGTACTCTCACACATAGCAGGCCAGGCAGCAGGTTGATTTGAAGGGCCATGATGCATTTTCAGGACTTACCCTCTCCCTCGAGTGTGGGCCCAGCTTGTGCTGTACTGATTGTTTTTCTCCATGTACGACTCATCAAAGCAACGACCCTCTGTTCTAAGGGTGTCAGTGGATGCAGATTTGGCACACCTCCTCCTGTTCGAGTTCTTTCCCTTTTGTTGTGGACCAATTTCTTCTGCAAAGATTAAAATATAACTTTTTACAGAGTGTGTCTTTCTGCAGGGTGGGACATATACAGATGGTCACATTTACAATTTAGATTCCATTGAAAAATGAAAATAAAACTTACACTAACTACTTGACCAAGGTCGTGCCATTTCTTTTTACACTGGTTTCCAGATCTCCTGGTATGCATCACTGCGCAGTAATCTTCTGCAACTTGGTTCCAGTGTTTCTTCATTTCTTTGAGTGGCACTTTTGTGTAACCTCTGTTGCTGGTATCCAGCTCCTGCCATCTCTGCTCAATAACATTCACTAGTGTCTCCACTTCCTCATGCAAGAAATTCTTCGTTCTTGGTGGACATTGTTCCATTGCGTATTGAATTGACACTCTGATTTTTCAAAACATACAGTCCTTATTTTGCATGCACCTATGCATCACTTGTTCTGGAAGTTTAGCAGCAACAAACGGCACTCACTGATTCCTGCAGGTGATTTCTTCCACAGTACTGCTAAAAGCATTCATTCAGGCACAAAAAAATCAGTCAGAAGCCTTTGCACAGCTCCACAAAACCAAAAATCCCGCTTCTGCATGTACCTTTAAAAATGGCCGATTGCCAATGTTTCACTGCCACTGCGCCACTGCGCATGCACGCACACTCCAGCGCGCATGTGCAAGGCTGCCGGCACTAAAAATGACGCTGGGCCCTAGCCCCGCCCCCCCGCCGGCAGTTCTTCGTCGCAACGCCTTGGCCCCACCCCCAGCAGCTCCTGCTGTGCCGCGCCGACCTGGAAAGGGCCCGAAAAATATCGGAGACTACCGAGGTTAGTAATAGGCGCACTTTATGTTCCAGAAATTAGGTGCGCCTCTCGGAGGTGCGCCGTTCTGCAGGACAGCCGAAACTTGGGCCCAAGGAGTGCAATATGATCAAACATATTTACATGTTCGCATGGTAATGCAAGACATATTTTATAGTTTCAGAAATACATCAGAAAATGCTGGAAATACTCAGCGGGTCGGGAAGCATCTGTGGAGAGAGAAACAGAGTTAACGTTTCAGGTTGCTGACCCTACATCAGAACTGGAAAAGTTAAGAGTTGTAACAGATTTTTAAGCAAGTCTAAGAGCAGGGAAAGGTGGGGGGGGGGGTGAAAGGGAGAATGACCAAAAAGAAAGGTCTGTGATAGGGTGGAAGACAGAAGAGAGTAAAAGACAAAAGGGATGATGGTGCGAGGCAAAAGGAGATGGTAATGGGACACGTAAAGAAACAAAAGAAGGAACTGAATGATATCCTTATTAGTCAGGAAATTGTGTTAGGGCAATTGACAGGATTGAAGGCCGATAAATCCCCGGGGCCTGATAGTCTGCATTCCAGAGTACTTAAGGAAGTGGCCCTAGAAATAGTGGATGCATTGGTGATCATTTTCCAACAGTCTATCGACTCTGGATCAGTTCCTATGGACTGGAGGGTAGCTAATGTAACACCACTTTTTAAAAAGGGAAGGAGAGAGAAAGCGAGTAATTATAGACCGGTTAGCCTGATATTGGTAGTAGGGAAAATGTTAGAGTCAATTATTAAGGATGAAATAGCAGCGCATTTGAAAAGCAGTGACAGGATCGGTCCAAGTCAGCATGGCTTTATGAAGGGGAAATCATGCTTGACAAATCTTCTGGAATTTTTTGAGGATGTTTCCAGTAGAGTGGACAAGGGCTAACCAGTTGATGTGGTGTATTTAGACTTTCAGAAGGCTTTCGACAAGGTCCCACACAAGAGATTAATGTGCAAAGTTAAAGCACATGGGATTGGGGGTAGTGTGCTGACATGGATTGAGAACTGGTTGGCAGACAAGAAGCAGAGAGTCGGGATAAATGGGTCCTTTTCAGAATGGCAGGCAGTGACTAGTGGAGTGCAGCAGGGCTCAGTGCTGGGACCCCAGCTATTTACAATATACAGTAATGATTTGGATGAAGGAATTGAGTGTAATATCTCCAAGTTTGCAGATGACACTAAACTGGCTGGTGGTGTGAGCTGTGAGAGGGACGCTAAGAGGCTGCAGGGTGACTTGGACAGGTTAGGTGAGTGGGCAAATGCATGGCAGATGCAGTATATTGTGGATAAATGTGAGGTTATCCACTTTGGGGACAAAAACGTGAAAACAGAATATTATCTGAATGGTGGCAGATTAGGAAAAGGGGAGGCGCAACGAGACCTGGGTGTCATGGTTCATCAGTCATTGAAGGTTGGCATACAGGTATAGCAGGCGGTAAAGAAGGCAAATGGCATGTTGGCCTTCATAGCTAGGGGATTTGAGTATAGGAGCAGGGAAGTCTTACTGCAGTTGTACAGGGCCTTGGTGAGGCCTCACCTGGAATATTGTGTTCAGTTTTGGTCTCCTAATCTGAGGAAGGACATTCTTGCTATTGAGGGAGTGCAGCGAAGATTCACCAGACTGATTCCTGGGATGGCTGGACTGACATATGAGGAGAGACCGGATCAACTGGGCTTTATACATTGGAGTTTAGAAGGATGAGAGGGGATCTCATAGAAACATACAAGATTCTGATGGGATGGGACAAGTTAGATGCGGATAGATTGTTCCTGATGTTGGGGAAGTCCAGAACCAGGGGACAGTCTTAGGATAAGGGGTAGGCCATTTAGGACTGAGATGAGGAGAAACTTCTTCACTCAGAGAGTTGTTAACCTATGGAATTCCCTGCCGCAGAGAGTTGTTGATGCCAGTTCATTGGATATATTCAAGAGGGAGTTAGATATGGCCCTTACGGCTAATGGGATCAAGAGGTATGGAGAGAAAGCAGGAAAGGGGTACTGAGGGAATGATCAGCCATGATCTTATTGAATGGTGGTGCAAGCTCGAAGGGCCGAATGGCCGACTCCTGCACCTATTTTCTATGTTTCTAAAAGATGATGTAAATGGGAATGTCAGAATTATCAACAGTTGCCATGTCAAAAAAAATAGGGGCAGAGGTTCTGGTCTGAACTCGATGTTGAATCTGGAAGGCTATGATGAGTCTAATCAAAAGATAAGGTGCTGTTCCTCGAGCTTATGTAGAGCTTCATTGGAACAGTGTAAGAGGCCAAGGATAGAGAGGTCAGAGTGGCAGTGGAACAAGAATTGAAGTGAAAGGAAGCTCGGGGTCATGCTTATGAACTGAATGGAGGTGTTCTGCAAAGCGGTCACCCAATCTGCATTGGGTCTCCCCAGTGTCGAGGAGACTGCATCGTAAGCAGAGAATACAGTATACTAAATTGCAAGAAGTACAAGTAAATCGCTGTTTCACTTGGAAGGAGTGTTTGGGGCCCTGGACAGTGGGAGGGGAGGAGGAAAAGGGGTAGATGTTGCATCTCCTTTGCTAGCACGGGAAGGTGGCATGGGAAGGGAAAGGGGTGATTGAGAGTGGACCAGGGTGTCGCAGAGGGTGCGGACCCTTCAGGATGTTGAAACGGTGAAGGCAGGATCTGTTTGGTGGTGGGATCACGCTGGAGTTGCGGAAATGGCGAAGGATGATCCATTGAATGTGGAGGCTGGTGGTGTGAAAGGTGAGGACAAGGGGAACCGTATCGTGGTTCTGAGAGGGAACGGAAGGGGTGACAGCAGAAGTGCGGGAAATAGAATGGAAACAGCCGAGGACCATGTCAAGCATAGTAGAGGGTAATCCTCGATTGAGGACAAAGGAAGACATATCGGAAGCACTAGTATGGAAGGTGGTATCATCAGAGCAGATGCGACAGAGATGGAGAAACTGGGAGAATGGAATGCCTTACAGGAAGCGGGGTGAGAGGAAGTGTAGTCCAGGTAACTGTGGGAGTCAGTGGGCTTATAATGAATGTTTGCCTATCCCCAGAAATGGAGACAGGGAAGTCGAGGAAGGGAAGGGAAGAGTCAGGGATGCACCATGTGAAGGTGAGGGAAGGGTGAAAATTGGAAGCAAAGTGAATGAAATTTTCTAGTTCAGGGCGAGAGCAGGGAACGGAAGGGCACCTCGCGCTGTATTAGTTATGGTGGTTGCACTGGCATCAGGAGCGCACGTCGGGAACATTTAAAGGGGAAATAATTTATTCAAATCAGTGTCCTGCGCATCTTACAGGACCATTTTCCAAACACCCCAGTGCTTCACTTGCCAAGTGCTGATCTCGCTCAGTGCAACATGGAGCAAATCAACAAAAATAACGCTGATGCTCCTCCCATCAGGACTCCTTGGACCTCACCGTTCAGGTGCGACATTCATATCCTGCACCCTCCTCACGCGCCCCAAAAATGGACGCACTCAAACTTACCCAGTCCCATCATGACCAGCGCACCATAGTACAGTACGTACAATCTACAGTAGGCAGTGGGGCAATGCGCCAAACTTACTTCAATATCACCTCCCAGCCTCTGCGACCTCCACTCTCAAAATGGACAAAAGCACATTGTGACAGCAACACTATCATCTCAAAGTTCTCCTCCATGTCTGGCTTGGACATATATCACCGCTCCTTCATCATCACTGGGCCAAGAACATAATTAAAAAGGAAAATAGAATGCTGGCCTTTATATCGAGAGCACTAGTATACAAGGGGGTAGAAGTTATGCTGCAGCTGTACAAAGCCCTGGTTAGCCCACACCTGGAGCACTGTGAGCAGTTCTGGGCCCCACACCTTAGGAAGGGTATATTGGCCTTGGAGGGAGTGCGTGTAGGTTTACCAGAATGATACCTAGACTTTAATGGGTTAAGTTGCGAGGAGAGATTACACAAATTAGGGTTGTATTCAGTAGAATTTAGAAGGTTGAGGGGTGATCTGATCAAAGTTTTAAAAAAATTGAGGGAACTGATAGGGTAACTATTCCCGCTGGTTGGGGAGTTTAGGACTAGGAGGCATGGTCTAAAAATTAGAGCCAGACCTTTCAGGAGTGAACTTCTACGCACATATGGTGGTAGACGTTTGGAACTCTCTTCCGCAAACGGCAGTTGATGCTAGATCAGTTATTAGTTTTAAATTGGAGATTGATAGCTTTTAGTTAACCAAAGGTATAAAGGGATATGGGGCAAAGTACATGGAGCTAAGTTGCAGATCAGCCATGATCTCTTTGAATGGCGATACAGGCTCGAGGGGCTGAACGGCCTATTCCGAGATTCCCACTAAACAAGCTTAACAAACTTAACACAAAGCCGCGTCACCCCGTGGCTCGTGTCACCACGCGATTCCACCTAAACAAGCTTAACAAACTTAACACAAAGCCGCGTCGCCCCGCGGCTCGCGTCACCACGCGATTCCACCTAAACAAGCTTAACAAACTCAACAATAAACGGACTTACAGAAATCAGCACTGACTTTCGCAGTTCGCGTTGCTGCGCGTTCGCGTCGGCCCACGTTTACTCGCGAGCGCGTGCTCGCGCCGCCGCACGTCTCGCGTCACCACACGTTTACGTTGCCGTGCGTCTGCGTCTGCCTTCCTCCACTTGGCCGCACGCTCGCGCCGCTGCGCATCTCGCGTCGTTGCGCGTCAGCGCCGATGCGCGTTCGCGTCGGCCCTCCTCCTCTCGGCCGCATGCTCGCGCCGCTGCGCGTCTCGCGTCGGCCCTACCTTCCGAGTTGCTGCGTGATTTTTCAATCAGTGCCTAGACGGGCCAAGTGATATACAAGGTCGACGTCACACCTGATTTGAACACCTATCCTCTATTTAATTCCCTGTGAGCCTAATTTTCTAAATTTAATTTCTTATGAGCCTTATTTAATTTCTTTTAGTCTCCAAATTTCCCTATCCTTTCGCGTCACTGCTCAGTTTAAATCCAATCAGTCAATGAAAGCCCTAATTTAATGAAGTTTTTCTGCCTACTGGACAGGAGTGATTTTTTTCTTTTAGACTGCGGTGGAATTTTTCTCATAATTTAAAATCTCAGAACATTTTGTTTTCAGCACCTATTTAGTACGTTACTTTTTTTTGTATTTTCCATAACTAGAGAGAAGTCTGGCACGTAGGCTGTGGACTACTTTTCGTTATCTCAATTGTTCCAGCCTCAAGGTCGTGTTATTTAATATAATATTTTTTTTTGAATCCTTTTGAATCCATCTCAGTTGTTTTGCTGTGCCTTCTCTGAATGTTTTCTTTCAACAAGTTTTTCTTTTTTTTTAACAAACCTATCCTTTGTGCATTTCCTGGCTCCGTAACTTATCATCCGAATATACGTAATTCAATAAGGTTCACACTCTTAAACTTCCCACATACAGGACAACACTACGAAGGGTTAAAGAAACTTTCATTCTGTTTGAAAAAGTAAGTGGAGCTAAAACAAACCACAAATCCCCAGCTTTTTTTTTTACAGTAAAAATCACAGAAGCATTTCTCATTTAAACAGACGTTCACAAGAGTCTCTTTTCTTTCCGATTAATTTTTGGATCCATGATTGATCATCTATCCCTATCTAGCTCTAACTATAACCTATCTTTCCAAGTCGCCGCTTGGTTTGCGTCATCGTGCAATTTCCCTATCTCTATCCCTATTCTAAGTTTGAAAGGTATTCACCAGATTGTCCTGGATCTCGTTCAGACACTACCTGAGAACCAGCGAGTGGCTAAACTTTCCTCAGACTTTTGAAACCGGGGGAAACTGGAGCAGTATTGGAATCATACTCACTCCAGTGGCCACTTTCCCCTCGTCTCGTCCAAGGCCAGTCTGGTCCTTAATTCGCAAGTTTTCAGCAGTCGTCCGTTGAGATCCCACTTCTGACACCAAATGTAAATGTAGATTCTTTTCTCTCAATCTGGTTCAGTAAAATTACTGAGTCGAATACCTCTTGTGCTTTGAACAAAGCAGTCTTTATTTTACCGGCCGGCAAGACTTATCAGACAGAGGATATACATTCTCGATCGAGCGTACACACTCCCTACGGATAAGTGACGTTACATTGTCAAGGCACGATGGTTATACATTTTCGGCAAAAGATAACAAGATAGGGCTAGAGTGACATCCCAGCTCAGCCCATCTCTTTTGATCCCTCCTTCCCTTCGTCCACTCATAAGCCGACCCAAGCATGGTCCGATTTTAAACAAAGACCTTCTGTCAATGTTTCAGGTTAATAACATGATTTAATAAGACCTTGAGGTTTTTCTGCAAGTTGTGGGTTTTGTTTCAATATGTGTTAGTGTTGTAACATTTCGCAGTCTCGAGTCTGAGATGTCATGGCTATTCCTCCATGAATTGTTTGTTAGCTTATACTGTCCCTATACAATTCACACGTTCTCAACTTCAATGTCTCTATACATTTTTAAACATTCACAGTGAGGCCAGGGAGGGAATTTCACTAAACAACTATAAAGTGCATTTATATCAAGGTCAGCAGAAACTCCAGAGAAATGGATTATACACCGCTTATGCCATTTCTCCAGGGCTTTGTCCGATCTCCCCCTCAGTTATTTATGGCTGAGCCGCTTTGAATCAACTACATGCAGCTCCCAATTATACGAACAAATCCAGGACAGTGGGAATTTCAATGTCTAAACAATGCTACACCTAATACTAACACAAACATCAGGCCCAACACGTTTGACCCTTTTTATACATTAACTCCAGCTACCAGCCTGTTTACCATGCTTCTGGATAAGTGTCAGTCTTGACACAGTGGATAGCACTCTCGCCTCTGAGTCAGAAGGTTGTAGTTCATAGTACCCCTCCAGAGATTTGAGCACATATCCATGCTGACACGCCCAGTGGATAACTGAGGTTGTGCTGTACTGTACTGTCACAGGTGCCATATTTCGGATGAGATAGTAAACCAAGGCTCCATTTACCCTCTCAGGTGGATGTAGAAGATCCCATGGCACTATTTGAAGAGCAGATGAATTCTCACGGTGTCCTGACCAATATTTATCCCTCAATCAACACATCAAAACAGATGATTTTGTAATTTATTTCATTGCTGTGTGTGGGAGCTTGCTGTGCGCAAATTGGCTGCCGTGTTTCCCACATTTACAACAGTGACTACACTTCAAAAGTACTGCATTGGTTGTAAGGCGCTTTGGGACATCCTGACATTGTCAATGATGCTAGATAAACGTATGTTCTTTCTTTATACCTTTAAATGTCTTTGTTTGTGTCTTTTATGGAAATACCTCAAAAATAGGAACTGGGCAGCTGTGGAGTTTTGCTGTACAATTGGTTTATAACCTGTTATATATTCAAACAATGCATGCAGATTACTTCACTATCAGCCAGGTAGGATATAATGATCCCAGAATATTCTTAAAACAATATTGCCAACATGTTGGGGGCTGCAGCCGAGAATCCTCTATATCCCCAGAACCATGTCCAATTGACTTTTGAATGAATTCACACTCTCTATTTCAGAGACTTTCCAATTGCAAAGTAAGATTGAGGCAAAGTGGTATTTGCAGCAATCACACATAATTGCAGTGAATTTAACTCTTTTAGAGTTTATCTGTAAAACAAAACATTAAACCGTGCCACCCGAACTGGGTGACACACCAGACATTTACAAGGCCCTTTTTTTCCTTTTTCTTTTGTGTTTTTCTTTTTTTTTTTGGGGCACTAAAATCACAATTTTTCCCCAGTGCCCCCTATAAAAGGGAAGGGGGACACTAAAAGCACCGGCAATTAAAACAAATTAAACTTTAAAACGTAAAATCAAATTAAAATTTGGTTGCCGGGCGTGATGATGCACTCCAGTCCCTCCGGTGCCCACCTCTCGCGGAAGGCCGCGAGCTTACCGGTGGACACCGCGTGCTCCATCTCCAAGGACACCCTGGACCGGATGTAAGAGCGGAAGAGAGGCAGGCAGTCAGGTTGAACGACCCCCTCGACCGCCCGCTGCCTGGACCGGCTGATGGCACCCTTGGCCGTGCCCAGGAGCAGTCCTACGAGGAGGCCCTCGGACCTACCCGCTCCCCTCCGCACAGGGTGCCCAAAGATCAGGAGAGTGGGACTGAAGTGCAGCCAGAATTTCAGGAGCAGCCCCTTCAAATAATAAAACAGGGGCTGCAACCTTGTGCATTCCATAAAAACATGGAACACGGACTCTTCCAGACCGCAGAAATTGCAGGCGGCCTGGGAGTCCGTGAACCGGCTTAAAAATTTGTTGCACGGCACTGCTCCGTGCACCACCCTCCAGGCCAAGTCCCCGACGAATAGTGGGAGGACCCCTGCGTAGAGTGCCCTCCATCGGGGACCCCCGCCTCCCTCGGACGGCAAGATGGTACGCCATGGCGTGTCCGGACGGCCGGCGAGGATGGCAAAGTTGAGAGTGTGCAGGAGCAGCCCGTACAGGAAACCCCTCCGCGCGGAACTGAAAGGCACGGAGGGGATTTCCCCGAGGCAGCTCAAGTTGTGAGGCGCCGGCCCCCGAGGGAGGTTCCGGGGTTTGGTGCCGATGAGGAATTCCGTCCGGACGGGGGTCAGTTCGGACGGGATCTCCCCACGTGCTTGAGCCTTCTCGATGCACCTAACGGAGTCAGTCCCAGAGCTGTTTTTAGCGACTCGATGGCATCGGCCGCGTGGCGGACGTTGGCAGAATTTAGGCGCCGCGCCAGCGTGTCTGGCGCCATCCAGCCCGCTCCTCCGCCATCGAGCAGGTCCCTGACCCTGGTCACCTCACCAGCCACAGCCCTCTCTTCCGACCGCCACATAAAACCTCGGTCGTGGAGGTACGGATTCCCGAGCAGCGGCTCCTGCAGGACGGCCGCCACTCCAGCCGGTGGAGAGCTGCGCTTGGTGGAGACTTTTTCCAGACCCCGATGAGTTCCCTGTAAAAGACAGGCAGCTCCTGGAGGGCAGTCCTGACACCCCCCAAGTTCACAAACAGGAGCTGCGTGTCGTAATTGAGGTCGCGCTGCTGGCGGAAGAAATACGTCGCCAGCGCACACCACCTAGGAGGGGGCTCGACGTAAAGGTATCTCTGCAGGGTCTGAAGACGGAAAGTCGCGAGCTGGGCGCTGACGCACACCAACGACTGATCGCCCTCCTCAAGCGGGAGACTCAAGACCGCAGCAGAGACCCAGTGCTTCCTGTTGTTCCAGAAGAAGTCCACCAGCTTCTTCTGTATCTTGGCGACAAACACAGGGGGAGGGGTCAAAATGACCTGCCGGTATCACAACATTGCGGCCACCAGCTGGTTTATGACTAGCGCTCGACCCCTGTAGGACAGCACTCGGAGCAGTCCTGTCCAGCGCCCTAGGCGAGCGTCGACCTTGGCCTCCAGCTCCTGCCAGTTCGCCGGCCAGGCTCCCTCGTCGGGGCTAAGGTAGACTCCCAGATAGAGGAGATGGGTCGTGCTCCAGGCAAAAGGCCTGAGCTCCTCCGGCAGGGAGTCCACCCGCCACTGACCCACCAGGAGTCCGGAACATTTCTCCCAGTTGATCCTGGTGGAGGACACGGCCGAGTAAATCTCCTGGCACTCACGCATCCTCCGCAGGTCAGCGGGATCCTCTACCGCGAGGAGCACGTCATCGGCGTAAGCCGAGAGGACGACCTCCACGCCCGGCCCTTGCAGAGCCAGTCCCGTCAACCTCGTCCGCAAGAGGCGCAGGAAAGGCTCCACGCAAACGGCGTATAACTGGCCGGACATGGGGCATCCCTGGCGCACCCCTCTCCTAAAGCGAAGGGGCGCCGTCAAGGACCCGTTAACCTTAATCAGACACTCCGCGGCGGCGTACAAAAGTCGGATCCGGGCGACGAAATGCGTCCCGAACCCGAAAGCGCGCAGAGTTCCGAGCAGATAGTCGTGATCCACCCTGTCGAACGCCTTCTCTTGGTCGAGGGATAGGAAGGCGACCGACAGACCAGCCTCCTGGGAACAATGGATGAGGTCCCGGACCAGATGGATGTTATCGTGGATTGTCCGGCCCGGGACCGTGTAGGACTGGTCGGGGTGGATCATGTGGTCCAGCACGGCACCAAGGCGAGCAGACATCGCCCTGGCGAAGATTTTGTAGTCCGTGCTGAGGAGGGAGACCGGGCGCCAGTTCTTAAGGAGGCAGAGATCGCCCTTAGGACGATGACTGCCCTGCACCAAGAGAGGGGCATCTCCCCGGTCGCCAGACGTTCCCCCAGAACCCGCGCGTAGTCGCCCCCCAGGACGTCCCAGAACGCCCTGTGGAACTCCACGGTCAGCCCGTCCAGCCCCGGGGATTTTCCCCTCGAGAGCCGGTCGAGGGCACCGGTCAGCTCCGCCAGGCTTAGCGGAGCTTCCAGATTTTTGTCGCCCTCCGGGCTGACCTTCGGCAGGTCCTCCTACAAAACTCTACGCGCTTCCTCGCTGGACGGATCCGGAGAGAACAGAGCCCCGTAATATTCACGGGCCCTGTTGTTGACGCCCTCCGGATCCGAGACGATAGAGCCGTCGTCGGCCAGCAGCGTCAAGAGCTGCTTACGGACACTCTGCCTTTTTTCCAGCGAGTAGAAGAAGGGGGAGCCGCGGTCCAGATCCCGCAGGAACCGGATCCGCGACCTCACGAACGCGCCTCGGGACCCGACGAGCTGCAGGTCCTTCAGCGCAGCCTTCTTCGTTTCGTACACCGTCCGCAGGGCCGGGTCCTGGACGACTTGACCGAGATGGGCTTCCAGGTCGAGCACCTCTTTTTCTAGGCACCCGACTCTGGCCGCCCGCCTCTTGGTCGACCCCCTCGCGTACTCTTGACAGAAGACGCGGACGTGAGCCTTGCCCACGTCCCACCATAGCCTCAAGGAGGGGAAGCCCCCCTGCTTCCTTCTCCAGTCGGACCAGAATCGACGGAACGAGTCCTGGAACCGCACGTCCTCCAGCAGCTGGTTGTTAAAATGTCAGTACACGGACCCCGTCCTCGCGCGGAGCGAAGCGAGCTCCGCCCACACCAGGTGGTGGTCCGAACACGGCACCGGCCGCCTGGAGGCCGCCGGGACGTAGGAAACGTACGCCCGAGACACGTAAAGGCGGTCGACTCTGGACCATCCTACTCCAGGCCTCACCCAAGTAAAGGCGCTGGAGTCGGGGTGGAGATTTCGCCAGACGTCCACCAAGTCGAAGGACCCAACCAGGTCCCTCAACTTCTCCATCGCCGTCATGCACTGCGGGGCACCGGAGCGGTCCCTCGCCTCGAGGGTGCAGTTAAAATCCCCCCCGAGGACAATGCAGTCGCCGACGTCGACGGAGCCAAGAAGAGCGGACACCTCTTCAAAGAAGCGCGTTTGCTGCGGGCCGGGCTGAGGGGCGTACACGTTCACGAGATGGAGCGGCACGTCCCCCAGGCGAACTGTTACGTGCAGCAAGCGGCCTGGCACGGGCTCCTCGACCCCCAAGATCTCCGGCTGAAAATGCGGGCCCAGCAAGATGGCCACCCCACTAAAAATGGCGGTGAGGTGGCTCATGCGGACCTCTCCTTGCCATTCCAGGAGCCACGTGGCTTCGTCTCCCGGAACGGTGTGGGTTTCTTGCAGGAAGCACACCGCATATTTCCCCTCCCGCAGGAGCGAAAAATTGTCAAATCTACGGCGTGCCCCTCTGCCGCCGTTGATGTTGAGGCTGGCTATGGTTATCTTCATGGCAAAAGCATAGTGCAACCTCTACCTTAACCTATTGTGGGGGAGGGAGCGGAGTCTTTTGTTGAACTCCACTCCCTCCGCATTGCAGTGAATTTATTGTGCAGCTCAAGGCAACAGCTGGCCTTATCACTCACTGAGGTTGTTAACTAACAATACCCAATCATTCCCTGATATGAAACTTAGAAATGAGTTTCGGGTGAACTGGAATCTGCCCTGCCTGTGGGAATGCGAAACTAATCAAATGCTTTATACGATGTCACTCCCCTATCATAAATGTAGTGATCGTGTGGGTAAATAGATGCAGGAACCTGTAGTGAAAATCATGACACAGTACCCACAGTTCCAAATCACTTTTCAGAGGTAAAAAGAACTTGTATTTCTATAGCACATTTCACAACTTCAGGATGTCCCAATGCGTTTCATGGCCAATTAACAACTTTTGAAGCGCAGTCCCACTGTTGTAATGTAGGAAACACAGCAGTTAAATTGCGCAAGGCAAGCTGCCACAAACAACAATGAGATTATGACCAGGCAATTTGTTTTAGTTACTGTGGCTGAGAGATAAATATTGGCCAGGACACCAGGGAAAACTCCCCTACTCTTCATCAAAATGGGTTATTTTATATTGACCTGAGAGGGCAGATGAGACCCTTATTAGATTTAACATCTCATCTGAAAGACAGCACCTCCGGCAGTGTATCTGTAAGATATCGCCTATTGACAGATATTAAAAGTTAGAATTAAGAAGCTTATTTTACATGTCTTTAATGAATGAATAACCTTTATGCTTGTAACTTTCTTTATATGCATTGATTGTGTGTAAATGATAGAAAATGGCCGTATAACATAAAATGGGTTATAAACTGGAGAAAGGCTGAGAAGCAATGCTTGATGGTATATGAACCATCCTAAGTAACCAAAAGAGTGTGTTGAACTTAAAGGTCATTATGATGTGCGCGGTTAGTACAGAATAACAAAGAACATCAGCTTCTGCTCAGCTTGGCTTACCTTATCAGTAGAAAGGCAGTGTATCGTGAGAATGTTTAGGCTGGTGAGAGGTACGGAGAGTAGCGGGACTGCCTAGGAGATAGAACGGACCATGTTCAAGGTTTCAAAGCTCGGACATTGAAAACATGAGATATACCAGGACTCATTTTGCTAGCCTGCCACGCTGGCACAAAAAGGGTATAAAGAAAGCAACTCTTCTACTCAGAAGGCAGTGCGAATCACGACAACAGGAAGAAAGAATCTTCAGCAGGAAAAGAGGATAAGGAGTCAGCACCGCGCTCGCTCGAGAGGACGCTATCGAGATTCAGGCTGTGACTATCATTTGTTAAGTATTACTTTTTGTAACAGAACGTAATTTACTTGATAAATCTCTGTTGTTTTTACTCAATATACCTGTATTAAAAGCATTTGTTATAATCTGAACAAGAGTCTCTTAGTTTGAATTAAATATTAACCCTGAGAGTAGTTGAATTGCTATCATTAGCAAAGTAGCAAAAAGCTGCTAAGTCATTAAAAACTACACAGCACTCCCTCAGTACTGCACTGGAGTGTCAGCCTAGATTTTGTGCTCAGGTCTTATGGAGTGGGGCTTCAACCTGCAACCTTCTTACTCAGAAGCAAGAGTGCTACCACTAAATAAGAAGCATGTTTTTCTGATGGGCTGTATAGATTTTACTTTCCCATTTGCTCCCATCTTTTCCATAAGGTTCTGACTTGATCATAAGAACATAAGAAATAGGAGCAGGAGTAGGCCATAGGCCTCGAGCCTGCTCCGCCATTTAATACGATCATGGCTAATCCGATCATGGACTCAGCTCCACTTCCCCGCCCGCTCTCCATAACCTCTTATCCCCTTATCGTTTAAGAAACTATCTATTTCTGGCTTAAATTTATTCAATGTCCCAGCTTCCACAACTCTGTGAGGCAGCGAATTCCACAGATCAACAACCCTCTGAGAGAAGAAATTTCTCCTCATCTCAGTGTTAAATGGGCGGCCCCTTATTCTAAGATCATGCCCCCTAGTTCTGGTCTCCCCTATCAGTGGAAACATCCTCTCTGCATCCACCTTGTCAAGCCCCCTCATAATCTTATACGTTTCGATAAGATCACCTCTCATTCTTCTGAATTCCAATGAGTAGAGGCCCAACCTACTCAACCTTTCCTCATAAGTCAACCCCTCATCTCCGGAATCAACCGAGTGAACCTTCTCTGAACTGCCTCCAAAGCAAGTATATCCTTTTGTAAATATGGAAGCCAAAACTGCACACAGTATTCCAGGTGTGGCCTCACCAATACCCTGTATAACTGTAGCAAGACTTCCCTGCTTTTATACTCCATCCCCTTTGCAATAAAGGCCAAGATTCCATTGGCCTTCCTGATCACTTGCTGTACCTGCATACTATCCTTTTGTGTTTCATGCACCAGTACCCCCAGGTCCCACTGTACTGCGGCACTTTGCAATCTTTCTCCATTTAAATAATAACTTGCTCTTTGATGTTTTCTGCCAAAGTGCATGACCTCACACTGTCCAACATTATACTCCATCTACCAAATTTTTACCCACTCACTTAGTCTGTCTATGTCCTTTTGCAGATTTTTTGTGTCCTCCTCACACATTGCTTTTCCTCCCATATTTGTATCGTCAGCAAATTTGGCTACGTTACACTCAGTCCCTTCTTCCAAGTCATTAATATAGATTGTAAATAGTTGGGGTCCCAGCACTGATCCCTGCAGCACCCCACTGGTTACTGATTGCCAACCTGAGAATGAACCATTTATCCTGACTCTCTGTTTTCTGTTCATTAGCCAATCCTCTATCCATGCTAATATGATGTCTTTGGTTCTTTTGCCAATCACCTTAAAAATGTGTCCTCTGGTTCTCGACCCTTCCACCAATGGGAACAGTTTCTCTCGATCTACTCTGTCCGGACCCCTCATGATGTTGAACACCTCGATCAAAGCTCCTCTCAACCTTCTCTGCTCCGAGGAGAACAATCCCAGCTTCTCCGGTCTATCCACGTCACTGAAGTCCCTCATCCCCTGGAACCATTCTCGTCAATCTTTTCTGCACCCTCGAAAAGGTCTTCTCAGCCTTCCTAAAGTACGCTCCCCATATCCAAGTCATTAATAAATATCAAGAAAACCAGTGTTCCTGGAACCTTCCTCGAATCCGAAAAACAACTGTTCACCACTGTTCTGTTTCCGGTCACTTAGTCAATTTTGTATCCATGCTGCGACTGTCTCTTTTATTCTGGGGACTTCAACTTTGCTGGCAAGCCTACGATGTGGCACTTTGCTGAACGCCTTTTGGCAATCCATGTACACCACATCAACTGCACTGCCCTCATCAACCCTCTCTGTTACCTCAGTCAAGTTGGTTAAACATGATTTGCCTTTAACAAATCCGTGCTGGCTTTCCTTAATTAATCTACAATTTTTGGGATGGCACCAGAATTTTTTTTTTTTAATTCGTTGCCAATCTTTCCAATTCTTTGTCAGATCATCTTGTCAGATTACAAACGCCAGAGGTCACCTTGGGCCCATTCAAGGATCACTCTGCACCAATGCTCTTAGCCAAAAGGCCGAGAGCCAAAGCACCGTTCCTGGAAGTACTGCAATACCAGGTTCGTGCCATGGAGGTGGACGGGTCAAGCCACCGCACCCACCTCCTATTTTCAAAAAGCATAGGAGAATCACCTTCCTGATCCAGGGAGAACCACGTTGGGGTCATGGTTACTCCCCTGTCAGGTCAGTTACGCATGATCTTAGCCAAAAGGCCGAGAAGCGATGGCACCAGAAAATGGCCATAGATGCTGCCGGATTGTTGTATAAAACGCAACTGGTTCACTAATATTCTTCAGGGAATGGAGCATGACTTCCTAGCTTGGTCAGGCCTGCTTGCAACTCAAATCCCACTCTGTACGGAGACTCTTAATGCCCTTGGAGCTGCTAAGGATGGGCAATAAATACTGTCTTTCTGGTGTCACCTGCATCCCAACACCACCATTTAAAAAAAAGTCCAATCATATCTTCATGCCACCTCCACAAACATGCACTTTCTGGCAAAACAAACCCTGGATATTAACTAGGTGTGAGATCCTTGGCTGGTCTCCCCATCCATAACACAGCGATACCGAGATCAGTTGCAATATTCCCCTTATCCCCAGACTGAAAGCAGTTAACTCAACAGAGCACAAAAATCGATTTATTAATGGCTCGTTACCTGTGAGATCAGGGGCATCCAAAACAGCAGCCGACTAGCCCTGGTTATCCAGATCACAAAACCCAGGCAAATCAACTGTGTTCAACTTTCTTACTGAGAAAGTTATCCATTTGCATTTCTTTTTATTCTTTCTTTTGATATGGGTGTTGCTGGCAAGACTGCTATTTATTGCCCTTCAGAAGATGGTGGCGGGCTTTTTTCTTGAACTGCTGCAGTCCGTGTGGTGAAGGTGCTCCCACAGCACTGTTAGGGATGTGTTCCAGGATGTTGACCCAGTGATGATGATGAAACGCAATATGTGTCCAAGTCAGGTCAGTGTTTGTCTTGGAGGGGAATTTGGAGATGGTGGTGTTCCCATGATGCAGTGCTCATCACTCACTCATAGACAGTCCCTCACAATCGAGGAAGACTTGCTTCCACTCTTAAAATGAGTCCTTAGGTAGCTGAACAGTCCAATATGAGAGCCATAGTCCCTGTCACAGGTGGGACAGACAGTCGTTGAGGGTAAGGGAGGGTGGAACAGATTTGCCGCACGTTCCTTCCGCTGCCTGTGCTTGGTTTCTGCATGCACTCGGCGATGACACTCGAGGTGCTCAGCACCCTCCCAGATATACTTCCTCCACTTAGGGCGGTCTTTGGCCAGGGTCTCCCAGGTGTCAGTGGGTCCAAGTCGGTGGGGCTGCAGTGCATCCTGTAGATGGTACACACTGCAGCCCACGGTGCGCCAGTGGTGCTGGGAGTGAATGTTGAAGGTGGTGGATAGGCTGCTGATCAAACAGACTTTGTCCTTGATGGTGCTGAACTTCTTGAGTGTTAGAACACAAGAACATAAGAAATAGGAACAGGATTAGGCCATACGGCCCCTCGAGCCTGCTCCGCCATTCAATAAGATCATGGCTGATCTGATCATGGACTCAGCTCCACCTCCCCGCCCGCTCCCCATAACCCCTTATCCCCCTACCTTTTAATAAACTGTCTATTTCTATCTTAAATTTATTCAATGTCCCAGCTTTCACAGCTCTCTGAGGCAGCGAATTCCACAGATACACAACCCTCTGAGAGAAGAAATTTCTCATCTCAGTTTTAAATGGGCGTCCCCTAGTTCTAGTCTCCCCCATCAGTGGAAACATCCTCTCTGCATCCACCTTGTCAAGCCCCTTTATAATCTTATACGTTTCGATAAGATCACCTCTCATTCTTCTGAATTCCAATGAGTAGAGGCCCAACCTACTCAATCTTTCCTCATAAGTCAACCCCCTCAGCCCCGGAATCAACCGAGTGAACCTTCTCTGAACTGCCTCCAGAGCAAGTATATCCTTTCATAAATATGGAAACCAAAACTGCACGCAGTATTCCAGGTGTGGCCTCACCAATATCTTATATAGCTGTAGCAAGACTTCCCTGCTTTTATACTCCATCCCCTTTGCAATAAAGCCCAAGATTCCATTGGCCTTCCTGATCACTTGCTGTACCTGCATACTATCCTTTTGTATTTCATGCACAATTACCCCCAGGTCCCGCTGTACTGCGGCACTTTGCAATCTTTCTCCATTTAAATAATAACTTGCTCTTTGATTCTTGCTGCCAAAGTGCATGACCGCACACTTTCCAACATTATACCCCATCTGCCAAATTTCTGCGCACTCATTTAGCCTGTGTATGTCCTTTTGCAGATTTTTTGTGTCCTCCTCACACATTGCTTTTCCTCCCATCTTTGTATCGTCAGCAAACTTGGCTACATTACACTCAGTCCTTTCTTCCAAGTCGTTAATATAGATTGTAAACAGTTAGGGTCCCAGCACTGATCCCTGCAGCACCCCACTAGTTACTGGTTGCCAACCAGAGAATGAACCATCTATCCCGACTCTCTGTTCTCTGTTTGTTAGCTAATCCTCTATCCATGTTAATATATTACCCCCAACCCCGTGAACTTTTATCTTTTATGTGGCACCTTGTCAAATGCCTTCCGGAAATCCAAATACACCACATCCACTGGTTCCCCCTTATCCACCCTGTTCGTTACATCCTCAAAGAACTCCAGCAAATTTGTCAAACATGACTTCCCCTTCATAAATCCATGCTGACTCTGCCTGACTGAATTTTGCTTTTGCTGCTACTGCTTTTTTAATAATGGACTCCAACATTTTCTAACCACAGATGTTAGGCTAACTGGTCTATAGTTTCCTCTTGCAGCTGCACTCATCTAGACAAGTGGAGAGTATTCCATCACATTCCTGACTTGTGCACTGTCGGTGAAGGAGCGACCTCAGGAAGTCAGGATGTGAGATACTCGCCCCTGATCTGAGGTTCTGGTAGTTTGGAAAAAGTTGTTATCAGTGCAGCGACCTGATTGTTAATAGTACTGTACTGGGAGTGAAACTTAAGTTATGTGCTGAAGTCTCTGAAATGGAACTTGAGCCCACAACCTTCTAGCTTACAAGTGCGAGTGCTACCCATTGAGCCACAGATAAGATTGAAAGTTTATCTGGGATAACCTTATGAATTTGTGCTCTGGGGGCAGAGTTTGACTGCTGGGAGCACATATTGGTAATTTGGGTGCAAGCTCCCTAGAATTTTTTATCTATTGTGAACAAAAAATCCTGGGAAGGACACATAGGTATCCCCATTATAAGTTCCAGGTGGTCGAAACTCCAGCAAGAGGACTGTAAGTTCCTAAAGTTACCTTTCAAATAGTGGTTCATGAATACAAAAATTGGATACTCCGGTGTTAGAGAGTGGGAGTAGTTGGACTGTATTGTGTAATAGAGTTGGATAAACATGATTAACGTAAAGTAACATTAAAATACTCAAAGATGCTAGAGTATTGCAAGGCAAGACAATGTACACTGAAAGCTATTCTAGGTGTATACTCCTTCCTTAAGACACCTGAAGCAAACAGCAAAGGAACAGATAATTCTACTCCAAAGGAACTGAAAACTTTCTCTTTTCAAAGCTAGTTCCATTTCCTATCTGAGTCTGTTTATGAGGCACTAAATTTACAGTTAGGATATGGGCTTGGTCTAATTGGTCGAGGGTTGTAAACGTCACTGTTGGAATGTATTTTAGCTCTTTGGTTTAACTTCGCCCAACACTTTCACCATTACACTAGATGACTGGTCAGCCTTTTGAATTGGGTTTAACTTTACCTGAAGATACCTGTGGAGAACAAAAAATAGTTGGTGTTTCAACTTTAACCTTTGAACTCTTTTTTTGTGCCTCTTCCAAGTCTTGTTTTGACCGGGATCTTAAAATGAAAAGCACAATTTACAAAATGAGGACTATTATATATTTATGCTGTCTGTCTTTTGCTGCAACTGCAGGTGAGTCTCAATATGATATATTCCTCAGTAATATTTTCGTGAATGTTGGGATCATATTTCCCCCGAAACCTGCGATAGATTTTCCTCTCCATTATGGCTGGGACGCACCCAGTTCCTGGGCACAGAGTAGAGGGAACGGGACAGCTATATGATACGCCAGGTCACCTCAATTCACCTCACATTGGGCAGGTGCCTTAAAAATGCATAGGGATTCCAGGAATACCCTAGAGATGCAAGGAGATGCAGAACAAAAAGAGATTCCCCTCTACCCAGCACAATCAGGTATAGCAGTCTTCCGCCTATTGGTAAGATACATGAGATAAATCTGATACATCAAACTGTTTAGCGATTTCACTCTGGTAAACTATCAACCCATTCAGGATCACATTTTGTTTTCATCTTATCAGCAAGATTAATCACAGAGACAGAGTTTTTACCACAGTTTTCTGCCAAAGAGTTTCTGCATTCGCACCTGATGAGGTGAAAAAATCTCTGAAACTCCGCGGAATTAGTTACCAGCCTGTTTTCACATCTGGACTAAAATGCTTGTAAAAAGCGCTGCGCACATTGGCTTTAGCGAGGCAGTGCAGCAATTGCATGAATAAATGCAGACTTTTGTAATTCTGTGAAATGTTATATTAATTTAACAGCAATTTATTGAAAAGATAGAACTATCACTGGAAAAGATAGAAAAGGAAATGTATTCTGTTAAATGTTTTCTTTTATCAGTTATTTATTAACTTAAGTCCTTGAACATGTTGTCGCCTCCCAAATCCGTGTCCATCTTTTCATGAATTCAATGTTTGAATGCCTTCAATCTGGTTTCCGCTCCTGCCACAGTACCGAAACGGCTCTCATCAAAGTCACATAAGACATCCTTTGTAACTGTGACAAAGATAAACTATCCCTCCTCATCCTCCTCAACCTATCTGCAGCCTTTGACACAGTTGGCCACTCCATCCTCCTCCAACGCCTCTCCACCATCGTCCAGCTGGGTGAGACTGCACTCGCCTGGTTCCATTCTTATCTATATAATCGTAGCCATAAAATCTCCTGCAATGGCTTCTCTTCCCACTCCCGCATCGTTACCTCTGGTGTCCTCCAAGTATCTATCCTTGGCCACTTCCTATTTCTCATCTATATGCTGTCCCTTGGCGATATCATCCGAAAACACGGAGTCAGTTTCTACATGTACACTGACGACACCCAGCTCTACATTTCCACCACTTCTCTCGACCCCTCCACGGTCTCTAAATTGTCAGACTGCTTGTCCGACATCCAGTACTGAATGAACAGAAATTTTCTCCAATTAAATATAGGGAAGACCGAAGCCATTGCCTTTGGTCCCTGCCACAAACTGCGTTCCCTAGCCACTGATTCAATCCATCTCCCTAGCATCTATCTGAGGCTAAAACAGACTGTTCGCAACCTAGGCGTCATATTTGACCCTGAAACAAGCTTCCGGCCACATATCCGTGGCATAACAAAAAACGTCTATTTTCACCTCCGTAACATCGCCTGTCTCCGGCCCTGCCTCAGCTCATCCGCTGCTGAAACCCTCATCCATGCCTTTGTTACCTCTAGACTTGACTACTCCAATGCACTCCTGGCTGGCCTCCCACATTCTACCCTACATAAAGTTGAGGTCATCCAAAACTCGGTAGCCCATGTCCTAACTTGCACCAAGTCCCATCACCCATCACCCCCTGTGCTCGCTGACCAACATTGGCTCCCAGTTAAGCAATGCCTCGATTTCAAAATTCTCATCCTTGTTTACAAATCCCTCCATGGCCCTCGCCCCTCCCTATCTCTGTAATCTCTTACAGCCCCACAACTCTACGATATGTCCGCGCTCCTCTAATTCTGCCCTCTTGAGTATCCCTGATTATAATCGCTCAACCATCGGTGGCCGTGCCTTCTGTTGCCTGGGCCCCAAGCTCTGGAACTCCCTCCCTAAACCTCTCTACCTCTCTTTCCTCCTTTAAGACGCTCCTTAAAACCTACCTCTTTGACCAAGCTTTCGGTCATCTGCCGTAATTTCTTCTTATGTGGCTTGGTGTTAAATTTATTTGTTTTGTCTTACAACACTGCCTTGGGACGTTTTACTACATTAAAGGCACTATATTAAAAGAAGTTGTTGTTGTTAAGTGGGCTTGGGGTATTTCTTTTATTCATTCACATCACAGGATGTGGACGTTGCTGGCAAAGCATTTATTGTCCATCCCTAGTTGTCATCGAGAAGGTGGTAGTGAGCCGCTTTCTTGAATAGAATTGAGTGTCTCGCTGGGCCACTTCAGAGGGACAGTTAATAGTCAACCACATTGCTGTGGGTCTGGAGTCACATATCGCCCAGACCGGGTAAGGGCGGCAGATTTCCTTCCCTAAAGGGGCATTAGAGAACCAGATGGGTTTTTAACGACAATCCAATAATTTCATGGTAACCATTACCGATTCTAGCTTTTTATTCCAGATTTATTTAATTGAATTTAAATTCCCCAGCTGCCATGGTGAGATTTGAACTCATGTCTCCGGATCATTAGTCTGGGCCTATCTGGACTACTAAGTCCAGTAACATGACCACGATGCTACTGTACCCATGAGTAGTAGTAGTAACATGTACTGCCAGAGGAAATTCAACCACAAGGGGCATCACATTTAATAATATTCTGTCTTTCTCCCTGAACAAATGTTACCCTGACATGTTTACAAAGGAGCCACTATGCAAGGAATTGTTGAAGCGAACTCTGTACTATCTTCCAGCCGTCATCATCATCATCATCATAGGCAGTCCCTCGAAATCGAGGAATATTTGCTTCCACTCCTAAAGTGAGTTCTTTGGTGACTGAACAGTCCAACATGAGTGCCACAGACCTCTTCACGCTCGCAGCGTTGAGATTCAAGGAGCTCAACGCCATCACGGATGTACTTTCTCCACCAAGGGCGGTCTTCAGCCAGGGTCTCCCAGGTGTCACTGATGATATCGCACCTCACCAGGGAGGCTTTAAGGGTGTCCTTGTAACGTTTCCGCTGCCCACCTTTGGCTCATTTGCCATGAAGGAGCGCCACGTAAAGCAATTGCTTAGGGAGTCTCATGTCTGGCATGCGAACTAAGTGGCCTGCTCAGCGAAGCTGATTGTGAGTGGTCAGTGCTTCAATGCTGGGGATGTTAGCCTGGTCGAGGACACTAACGTTGGTGCGTCTGTCCTCCCAGGGGATTTGCAGGATCTTGCGGAGACATCGTTGGTGATATTTCTACAGCAACTTGAGGTGTCTTCTGTACATTGTCCATGCCTCTGATCCATATAGGAGGGCAGATATTACTACAGCCCTGTAGACCATGTGCTTGGTGGTAGGTTTGAGGGCCTGGTCTTCGAATATTCTTTTCCTCAGGCGGCCGAAGGCTGCACTGGCGCACTGGAAGCGATGTTGAATCTCCGCATCAATGTCTGCCTTTGTTGATAAGAGGCTCCCGTGGTATGGGCAGTGGTCCACGTTGTCGAGGGCAGTGCCGTAAATCTTGATGACTGGGGGGCAGTGCTGTGCAGCGAGGACAGGCTGGTGGAGGACCTTTGTCTTACGGATGTTAAGCGTGAGGCCCACACTTTCATATGCCTCGGTGAATACATCGACTATATCCTGGAGTTCAGTCTCCGAATGTGCACAGTCGCAGGCCTCGTCCGCGTACTGTAGTTCAACGACAGAAGTTGGGGTGATCTTGGACCTGGCCTGGAGGCGGCGCAGGTTAAACAGCTTCCCACTGGTTCTGTAGTTTAGTTCCACTCCAGCCATACAGCAAGTAAGAATGTCTGCTTTCTTTTTGGTTGCTTTACATTATAAAAGTCTATGAGAAGGGCAACTTTCAAAATTATATTGGTAGCTCATCAGCAGCGGTGAATCATTTGCAAATGCACTTGCTCTTTAAATGCCGTTGCAAATGACTCTGTTTTATTACATAGTAATTTGCGTTATATCTTAATGTTAACAGAAGATAGTTGCTTGTTTGTTAATGCACATTTCTCAGTATTTTATTCCAAGATTCCTGTTTGCCTCAATAACACCGTCAACTATTTTCACAACAACAATAGAACCATCGATTACAAGTACACAGACATCCAGTGCAGCTCCGACCACTACATCAGCTCCCACATCAACAGCAGCAACAACTACAGAGAGCACTACTGAAGCATCGACAACAGAATCAACGACAAATCCAACAACAACACTCACTTCTGGAAGTGGTGAGTATACTAGTCCAAAATTATCAGCTGTTTCATTTAAATTTCTCTCAATGACATGCTGAATTAGAAATAAATAATGTAAAAAATTATATTGGTAGTTTGTGAGCAAAAATATTACAGGGGAGAATCATTTGCAAATGCACTTGCTGTTTAAATGCCGTTACAAATGGCGCTGTTTTATTACACAGTAATTTGCATTGTATCTAACTGTTAACAAAAGATAGTACATTGAGTGTTATTGCAGATTTCTGAGTATTTTATTCCAAGATTCATGTTTGCCTCAATAACACCGTCAATTAATTTCACAGCAACAACAGAAACATCGACTACAAGTACACAGACATCCAGTGCAGCTCCGACCACTACATCAGCTCCCACATCAACAGCAGCAACAACTACAGACAGCACTACTGAAGCATCGACAACAGAATCAACAACAAATCCAGCAACAACGCTCACTTCTGCAAGTGGTGAGTATACTAGACCACTTTTATCAGCTGTTTCATTCTGATTCCACTCAATCAAATGCTGAATTAGAAATACATAATACAAAAAATTATATTGGTAGCTCATCAGCAACGGTGAATCATTTGCAAATGCACTTGCTCTTTAAATGCCGTTGCAAATTATTCTGTTTTATTACATAGTAATTTGCGTTATATCTTAATGTTAACAGAAGATAGTTGCTTGTTTGTTAATGCACATTTCTCAGTATTTTATTCCAAGATTCCTGTTTGCCTCAATAACACCGTCAATTAATTTCACAGCAACAACAGAACCATCGACGACAAGTACCCAGACATCCAGTGCAGCTCCGACCACTACATCAGCTCCCACATCAACAGCAGCAACAACTACAGACAGCACTACTGAAGCATCGACAACAGAATCAACGACAAATCCAACAACAACACTCACTTCAGCAAGTGGTGAGTATACTAGTCCAATATTATCAGCTGTTTCATTTAAATTCCTCTCAATGACATGCTGGATTCGAAATAAATAACGTAAAAAATTATATTGGTAGTTTGTGAGCAAAAACATTGCAGGGGAGAATCCTTTGCAAATGCACTTGCTGCTTAAATGCCGTTGCAAATGGCGCTGTTTTATTACACAGTAATTTGCATTATATCTAACTGTTAACAAAAGATAGTAGATTGAGTGTTAATGCAGATTTCTGAGTATTTTATTCCAAGTTTCATGTTTACCTCAATAACACCGTCAACTATTTTCACAGCAACAACAGAAACATCGATTACAAGTACACAGACATCCAGTGCAGCTCCGACCACTACATCAGCTGCTACATCAACAGCAGCAACAACTACAGAGAGCACTACTGAAGCATCGACAACAGAATCAACGACAAATCCAGCAACAACACTCACTTCTGCAAGTGGTGAGAATACTCGTCCGCTTTTATCAGCTGTTTCATTCTGATTCCACTCAATCAAATGCTGAATTAGAAATACATAATACAAAAAATTATATTGCTAGCTTGTCAGCAAGGGTGAATCTTTTGCAAATACACTTGCTCTTTAAATGCCGTTGCAAATGATTCTGTTTTATTGCATAGTAAAATGCGTTATATCTGAGTGTTAACAGAAGATAGTTGCTTGTTTGTTAATGCACATTTCTCAGCATTTTATTCCAAGATTCCTGTTTGCCTCAATAACACCGTCAACTATTTTCACAGCAACAACAGAACCATCGACGACAAGTACCCAGACATCCAGTGCAGCTCCTTCCACTACATCAGCTCCCACATCAACAGCAGCAACAACTACAGAGAGCACTACTGAAGCATCGACAACAGAATCAACGACAAATCCAACAACAACACTCACTTCAGCAAGTGGTGAGAATACTAGTCCAATATTATCAGCTGTTTCATTTAAATTCCTCTCAATGACATGCTGGATTCGAAATAAATAACGTAAAAAATTATATTGGTAGTTTGTGAGCAAAAGTATTACAGAGTAGAATCATTTGCAAATGCACTTGCTGTTTAAATGCCGTTACAAATGGCGCTGTTTTATTACACAGTAATTTGCATTATATCTAACTGTTAACAAAAGATAGTAGATTGAGTGTTAATGCAGATTTCTGAGTATTTTATTCCAAGTTTCATGTTTACCTCAATAACACCGTCAACTATTTTCACAGCAACAACAGAAACATCGATTACAAGTACACAGACATCCAGTGCAGCTCCGACCACTACATCAGCTCCCACATCAACAGCAGCAACAACTACAGAGAGCACTACTGAAGCATCGACAACAGAATCAACGACAAATCCAGCAACAACACTCACTTCTGCAAGTGGTGAGTATACTAGTCCGCTTTTATCAGCTGTTTCATTCTGATTCCACTCAATCAAATGCTGAATTAGAAATACATAATACAAAAAATTATATTGCTAGCTTGTCAGCAAGGGTGAATCTTTTGCAAATACACTTGCTCTTTAAATGCCGTTGCAAATGATTCTGTTTTATTACATAGTAATTTGCGTTATATCTTAATGTTAACAGAAGATAGTTGCTTGTTTGTTAATGCACATTTCTCAGTATTTAATTCCAAGAATCCTGTTTGCCTCAATAACACCGTCAACTATTTTCACAGCAACAACAGAACCATCGACGACAAGTACACAGACATCCAGTGCAGCTCCTTCCACTACATCAGCTGTTACATCAACAGCAGCAACAACTACAGAGAGCACTACTGAAGCATCGACAACAGAATCAACGACAAATCCAGCAACAACACTCACTTCTGGAAGTGGTGAGAATACTCGTCCGCTTTTGTCAGCTGTTTCATTCTGATTCCACTCAATCAAATGCTGAATTAGAAATACATAATACAAAAAATTATATTGCTAGCTTGTCAGCAACGGTGTATCTTTGGCAAATGCACTTGCTGTTTTAATGCCGTTGCAAATGATTCTATTTTATTGCATAGTAATATGCGTTATATCTGAGTGTTAACAGAAGATAGTTGCTTGTTTGTTAATGCACATTTCTCAGTATTTTATTCCAAGATTCCTGTTTGCCTCAATAACACCGTCAACTATTTTCACAGCAACAACAGAACCATCGACGACAAGTACACAGACATCCAGTGCAGCTCCGACCACTACATCAGCTCCCACATCAACAGCAGCAAAAACTACAGAGAGCACTACTGAAGCATCGACAACAGAATCAACGACAAATCCAACAACAACACTCACTTCAGCAAGTGGTGAGTATACTAGTCCAATATTATCAGCTGTTTCATTCTGATTCCACTCAATCAAATGCTGAATTAGAAATACATAATACAAAGAATTATATTTGTAGCTTGTCAGCAACGGTGAATCATTTGCAAATACACTTGCTGTTTTAATGCCGTTGCAAATGATTCTGTTTTATTACATAGTAATTTGCGTTATATCTTAATGTTAACAGAAGATAGTTGCTTGTTTGTTAATGCAGATTTCTCAGCATTTTATTCCAAGTTTCCTGTTTGCCTCAATAACACCGTCAACTATTTTCACAGCAACAACAGAACCATCGACTACAAGTACACAGACATCCAGTGCAGCTCCGACCACTACATCAGCTCCCACATCAACAGCAGCAACAACTACAGAGAGCACTACTGAAGCATCGACAACAGAATCAACGACAAATCCAGCAACAACACTCACTTCTGCAAGTGGTGCGAATACTCGTCCACTTTTATCAGCTGTTTCATTCTGAATCCACTCAATCAAATGCTGAATTAGAAATACATAATACAAAAAATTATATTGGCAGTTTGTGAGCAAAAATATTACAGGGGAGAATCATTTGCAAATGCACTTGCTGTTCAAACACTCTACCTAAACGCACGCAGCATTCGAAATAAAGTAAATGAGTTGACGGCACAAATCATTACAAATGGGTGTGATTTGGTGGCCATTACAGAAACATGGTTGCAGGGTGGCCAAGACTGGGAATTATACATATAGAGGTATCTGACAATTTGGAAAGATAGACAAGAAGGGAAAGGAGGTGGGGTAGCTCTGTTAATAAAGGATGATATCGGGGCAGTTGTGAGAGACGATATTGGCTCGAATGAACAAAATGTTGAATCACTGTGGGTGGAGATTAGAGATAGTAAGGGGAAAAAGTCACTGGTGGGCGTAGTTTATAGGCCCCCAAATAATAACTTCACGGTGGGGTGGGCAATAATCAAGGGAATAATGAAGGCATGTGAAAAAGGAACGGCAGTAGTCATGGGAGATTTTAACCTACATATCGATTGGTCAAATCAAATCGCACGGGGTAGCCTGGAGGAGGAATTCATAGAATGCATACGGGATTGTTTCTTAGAACAGTATGTTACAGAACCTACAAGTGAGCAAGCTATCTTAGATCTGGTCCTGTGTAATGAGACAGGGAAAATAAACGATCTCCTAGTAAAAGATCCTCTCGGAATGAGTGATCACAGTATGGTTGAATTTGTAATACAGATTGAGGGTGAGGAAGTTGTGTTACAAACGAGCGCACTATGCTTAAACAAAGGGGACTACAGTGGGATGAGGGCAGAGTTGGCTAAAGTATACTGGAAACACAGACTAAACGGTGGCACAATTGAGCAACAGTGGAGGACTTTTAAGGAGCTCTTTCATAGTGCGCAACAAAAATATATTCCAGTGAAAAAGAAGGGCGGTAAGAGAAGGGATAACCAGCCGTGGATAACCAAGGAAATAAAGGAGAGTATCAAATTAAAAACCAATGCGTATAAGGTGGCCAAGGTTAGTGGTAAACTTGAAGATTGGGAAAATTTTAAACAACAGCAAAGAATGACTAAGAAAGCAATAAAGAAAGGAAAGATAGATTACGAAGGTAAACTTGCACAAAACATAAAAACAGATCGTAAAAGCTTTTACAGATTTATAAAACGGAAAAGAGTGACTAAAGTAAATGTTGGTCCCTTAGAAGATGAGAAGGGGGATTTAATAATGGGAAATGTGGAAATGGCTGAGACCTTAAACAATTATTTTGCTTCAGTCTTCACAGTGGAAGACACAAAAACCATGCCAAAAATTGTTGGTCACAGAAATGTGGGAAGGGGGGAACCTTGAGACAATCACTATCACTAGGGGGGTAGTGCTGGACAGGCTAATGGGACTCAAGATAGACAAGTCCCCTGGTCCTGATGAAAGGCATCCCAGGGTATTAAAAGAGATGGCGGAAGTTACAGCAGATGCATTCGTTATAATCTACCAAAATTCTCTGGACTCTGGGGAGGTACCAGCGGATTGGAAAGCAGCTAATGTAACGCCTCTGTTTAAAAAAGGGGGCAGACAAAAGGCAGGTAACTATAGGCCGGTTAAGTTGAGATCTATAGTGGGGAAAATGCTTGAAACTATCATTAAGGAAGAAATGGCGGGACATCTAGATAGGAATAGTGCAATCAAGCAGACGCAGCATGGATTCATGAAGGGGAAATCATGTTTAACTAATTTACTGGAATTCCTTGAGGATATAACGAGCATGGTGGATAGAGGTGTACCGATGGATGTGGTGCATTTAGATTTCCAAAAGGCATTCGATATGATGCCACACAAAAGGTTACTGCAGAAGATAGAGATACGCGGAGTCAGAGGAAATGTATCAACATGGATAGAGAATTGGCTGGCGAACAGAAAGCAGAGAGTCGAGATAAATGGGTCCTTTTCGGGTTGGAAATCGGTGGTTAGTGGTGTGCCACAGGGATCGGTGCTGGGATCACAACTGTTTACAATGTACATAGATGACCTGGAAGAGGGGACAGAGTGTAGTGTAACAAAATTTGCAGATGACACAAAGATTAGTGGGAAAGCGGGTTGTGTAGAGGACACAGAGAGGCTGCAAAGAGATTTGGATAGGTTAAGCGAATGGGCTAAGGTTTGGCAGATGGAATACAATGTTGGAAAGTGTGAGGTCATCCACCTTAGGAAAAAAAACAGTAAAAGGGAATATTATTTGAATGGGGAGAAATTACAACATGCTGAGGTGCAGAGGGACCTGGGGGTCCTTGTGCATGAATCCCAAAAAGTTAGTTTGCAGGTGCAGCAGGTAATCAGGAAGGCGAATGGAATGTTGGCCTTCATTGCGAGAGGGATGGAGTACAAAAGCAGGGAGGTCCTGCTGCAACTGTATAGGGTATTGGTGAGGCCGCACCTGGAGTACTGCGTGCAGTTTTGGTCACCTTACTGAAGGAAGGATATACTGGCTTTGGAGCGGGTGCAGAGACGATTCACTAGGCTGATTCCGGAAATAAGGGGGTTACCTTATGATGATAGATTGAGTAGACTGTGTCTTTACTCGTTGGAGTTCAGAAGGATGAGGGGTGATCTTATAGAAACATTTAAAATAATGAAAGGGATAGACAAGATAGAGGCAGAGAGGTTGTTTCCACTGGCCGGGGAGACTAGAACCAGGGGGCATAGCCTCAAAATACGGGGGAGCCAATTTAAAACCGAGTTGAGAAGGAATTTCTTCTCCCAGAGGGTTGTGAATCTGTGGAATTCTCTGCCCAAGGAAGCAGTTGAGGCTAGCTCATTGAATGTATTCAAGTCACAGAGAGATAGATTTTTAACCAATAAGGGAATTAAGGGTTACGGGGAGCGGGCGGGTAAGTGGAGCTGAACCCACGGCCAGATCAGCCATGAATCTTATTGAATGGCGGAGCAGGCTCGAGGGGCTAGATGGCCTACTCCTGTTCCTAATTCTTATGTTCTTATGTTCTTATAAATGCCGCTGAAAATCGTGTTGTTTTATTACACAGTAATTTGCATTATATCTTAGTGTTAACAGAAGATAGTAGATTGAGTGTGAAAGCACATTTCTGAGTATTTTATTCCAAGTTTGCTGTTTGCCTCAATAACAATGTCAACTACTTTCACAGCAACAACAGAACCATCGATTACAAGTACCCAGACATCCAGTGCAGCTCCGACCACTACATCAGCTGCTACATCAACAGCAGCAACAACTACAGAGAGCACTACTGAAGCATCGACAACAGAATCAACGACAAATCCAACAACAACACTCACTTCTGCAAGTGGTGAGTATACTAGTCCGCTTTTATCAGCTGTTTCATTCTGATTCCACTCAATCAAATGCTGAATTAGAAATACATAATACAAAAAATTATATTGCTAGCTTGTCAGCAAGGGTGAATCTTTTGCAAATACACTTGCTCTTTAAATGCCGTTGCAAATGATTCTGTTTTATTACATAGTAATTTGCGTTATATCTTAATGTTAACAGAAGATAGTTGCTTGTTTGTTAATGCACATTTCTCAGTATTTTATTCCAAGAATCCTGTTTGCCTCAATAACACCGTCAACTATTTTCACAGCAACAACAGAACCATCGACTACAAGTACACAGACATCCAGTGCAGCTCCGACCACTACATCAGCTCCCACATCAACAGCAGCAACAACTACAGAGAGCACTACTGAAGCATCGACAACAGAATCAACGACAAATCCAACAACAACACTCACTTCTGCAAGTGGTGAGTATACTAGTCCAATATTATCAGCTGTTTCATTTAAATTCCTCTCAATGACATGCTGGATTCGAAATAAATAACGTAAAAAATTATATTGGTAGTTTGTGAGCAAAAGTATTACAGAGTAGAATCATTTGCAAATGCACTTGCTGTTTAAATGCCGTTACAAATGGCGCTGTTTTATTACACAGTAATTTGCATTATATCTAACTGTTAACAAAAGATAGTAGATTGAGTGTTAATGCAGATTTCTGAGTATTTTATTCCAAGTTTCATGTTTACCTCAATAACACCGTCAACTATTTTCACAGCAACAACAGAAACATCGACTACAAGTACACAGACATCCAGTGCAGCTCCGACCACTACATCAGCTGCTACATCAACAGCAGCAACAACTACAGAGAGCACTACTGAAGCATCGACAACAGAATCAACGACAAATCCAGCAACAACACTCACTTCTGGAAGTGGTGAGAATACTCGTCCGCTTTTGTCAGCTGTTTCATTCTGATTCCACTCAATCAAATGCTGAATTAGAAATACATAATGCAAAAAATTATATTGGTAGCTCGTCAGCAAGGGTGAATCATTTGCAAATACACTTGCTCTTTAAATGCCGTTGCAAATGATTCTGTTTTATTACATAGTAATTTGCGTTATATCTTAGCGTTAACAGAAGATAGTTGCTTGTTTGTTAATGCACATTTCTCAGTATTTTATTCCAAGATTCCTGTTTGCCTCAATAACACCGTCAATTAATTTCACAGCAACAACAGAACCATCGACTACAAGTACCCAGACATCCAGTGCAGTTCCGACCACTACATCAGCTCCCACATCAACAGCAGCAAAAACTACAGAGAGCACTACTGAAGCATCGACAACAGAATCAACGACAAATCCAGCAACAACACTCACTTCTGCAAGTGGTGAGTATACTCGTCCAATATTATCAGCTGTTTCATTCTGATTCCACTCAATCAAATGCTTAATTAGAAATACATAATACAAAAAATTATATTGGCAGTTTGTGAGCAAAAATATTACAGAGTAGAATCATTTGCAAATGCACTTGCTGTTTTAATGCCGTTGCAAATGATTCTATTTTATTGCATAGTAATATGCGTTATATCTGAGTGTTAACAGAAGATAGTTGCTTGTTTGTTAATGCACATTTCTCAGTATTTTATTCCAAGATTCCTGTTTGCCTCAATAACACCGTCAACTATTTTCACAGCAACAACAGAAACATCGACGACAAGTACCCAGACATCCAGTGCAGCTCCGACCACTACATCAGCTCCCACATCAACAGCAGCAACAACTACAGAGAGCACTACTGAAGCATCGACAACAGAATCAACAACAAATCCAGCAACAACACTCACTTCAGCAAGTGGTGAGTATACTCGTCCAATATTATCAGCTGTTTCAGATAAATTCCTCTCAATGAAATGCTGCATTAGAAATACATAATACAAAAAATTATATTGGTAGTTTGTGAGCAAAAACATTGCAGGGGAGAATCCTTTGCAAATGCACTTGCTGCTTAAATGCCGTTGCAAATGGCGCTGTTTTATTACACAGTAATTTGCATTATATCTAACTGTTAACAAAAGATAGTAGATTGAATGTTAATGCAGATTTCTGAGTATTTTATTCCAAGTTTCATGTTTACCTCAATAACACCGTCAATTAATTTCACAGCAACAACAGAACCAGCGACTACAAGTACCCAGACATCCAGTGCATCTCCGACCACTACATCAGCTGCTACATCAACAGCAGCAACAACTACAGAGAGCACTACTGAAGCATCGGCAACAGAATCAACAACAAATCCAGCAACAACACTCACTTCTGGAAGTGGTGAGAATACTCGTCCGCTTTTGTCAGCTGTTTCATTCTGATTCCACTCAATCAAATGCTGAATTAGAAATACATAATACAAAAAATTATATTGCTAGCTTGTCAGCAAGGGTGAATCTTTTGCAAATACACTTGCTCTTTAAATGCCGTTGCAAATGATTCTGTTTTATTACATAGTAATTTGCGTTATATCTGAGTGTTAACAGAAGATAGTTGCTTGTTTGTTAATGCACATTTCTCAGTATTTTATTCCAAGATTCCTGTTTGCCTCAATAACACCGTCAACTATTTTCACAGCAACAACAGAACCATCGACGACAAGTACCCAGACATCCAGTGCAGCTCCTTCCACTACATCAGCTCCCACATCAACAGCAGCAACAACTACAGAGAGCACTACTGAAGCATCGACAACAGAATCAACGACAAATCCAACAACAACACTCACTTCAGCAAGTGGTGAGTATACTAGTCCAATATTATCAGCTGTTTCATTTAAATTCCTCTCAATGACATGCTGGATTCGAAATAAATAACGTAAAAAATTATATTGGTAGTTTGTGAGCAAAAATATTACAGGGGAGAATCATTTGCAAATGCACTTGCTGTTTAAATGCCGTTACAAATGGCGCTGTTTTATTACACAGTAATTTGCATTATATCTTACTGTTAACAAAAGATAGTAGATTGAGTGTTAATGCAGATTTCTGAGTATTTTATTCCAAGTTTCATGTTTGCCTCAATAACACCGTCAATTAATTTCACAGCAACAACAGAACCATCGACTACAAGTACACAGACATCCAGTGCATCTCCGACCACTACATCAGCTCCCACATCAACAGCAGCAACAACTACAGAGAGCACTACTGAAGCATCGACAACAGAATCAACGACAAATCCAACAACAACACTCACTTCTGGAAGTGGTGAGTATACTAGACCACTTTTATCAGCTGTTTCATTCTGATTCCACTCAATCAAATGCTGAATTAGAAATACATAATACAAAAAATTATATTGGTAGCTTGTCAGCAACGGTGAATCATTTGCAAATGCACTTGCTGTTTTAATGCCGTTGCAAATGATTCCGTTTTATTAAATAGTAATTTGCGTTATATCTTAATGTTAACAGAAGATAGTTGCTTGTTTGTTAATGCAGATTTCTCAGCATTTTATTCCAAGTTTCCTGTTTGCCTCAATAACACCGTCAACTATTTTCACAGCAACAACAGAACCAGCGACTACAAGTACACAGACATCCAGTGCAGCTCCGACCACTACATCAGCTCCCACATCAACAGCAGCAACAACTACAGAGAGCACTACTGAAGCATCGACAACAGAATCAACGACAAATCCAACAACAACACTCACTTCAGCAAGTGGTGAGTATACTAGTCCGCTTTTATCAGCTGTTTCATTCTGATTCCACTCAATCAAATGCTGAATTAGAAATACATAATACAAAAAATTATATTGGTAGCTTGTCAGCAAGGGTGAATCTTTTGCAAATGCACTTGCTGTTTTAATGCCGTTGCAAATGATTCTATTTTATTGCATAGTAAAATGCGTTATATCTGAGTGTTAACAGAAGATAGTTGCTTGTTTGTTAATGCACATTTCTCAGCATTTTATTCCAAGATTCCTGTTTGCCTCAATAACACCGTCAACTATTTTCACAGCAACAACAGAACCATCGACGACAAGTACCCAGACATCCAGTGCAGCTCCTTCCACTACATCAGCTCCCACATCAACAGCAGCAACAACTACAGAGAGCACTACTGAAGCATCGACAACAGAATCAACGACAAATCCAACAACAACACTCACTTCAGCAAGTGGTGAGTATACTAGTCCAATATTATCAGCTGTTTCAGATAAATTCCTCTCAATGAAATGCTGCATTAGAAATACATAATACAAAAAATTATATTGGCAGTTTGTGAGCAAAAACATTGCAGGGGAGAATCCTTTGCAAATGCACTTGCTGCTTAAATGCCGTTGCAAATGGCGCTGTTTTATTACATAGTAATTTGCGTTATATCTTAATGTTAACAGAAGATAGTTGCTTGTTTGTTAATGCACATTTCTCAGTATTTTATTCCAAGATTCCTGTTTGCCTCAATAACACCGTCAACTATTTTCACAGCAACAACAGAAACATCGACTGCAAGTACACAGACATCCAGTGCAGCTCCGACCACTACATCAGCTCCCACATCAACAGCAGCAACAACTACAGAGAGCACTACTGAAGCATCGACAACAGAATCAACAACAAATCCAGCAACAACACTCACTTCAGCAAGTGGTGAGTATACTAGACCACTTTTATCAGCTGTTTCATTTAAATTCCTCTCAATGACATGCTGGATTCGAAATAAATAACGTAAAAAATTATATTGGTAGTTTGTGAGCAAAAATATTACAGAGTAGAATCATTTGAAAATGCACTTGCTGTTTAAATGCCGTTACAAATGGCGCTGTTTTATTACACAGTAATTTGCATTATATCTAACTGTTAACAAAAGATAGTAGATTGAGTGTTAATGCAGATTTCTGAGTATTTTATTCCAAGTTTCATGTTTACCTCAATAACACCGTCAACTATTTTCACAGCAACAACAGAAACATCGACTACAAGTACCCAGACATCCAGTGCAGCTCCGACCACTACATCAGCTGCTACATCAACAGCAGCAACAACTACAGAGAGCACTACTGAAGCATCGACAACAGAATCAACAACAAATCCAGCAACAACACTCACTTCTGCAAGTGGTGAGTATACTAGTCCGCTTTTATCAGCTGTTTCATTCTGATTCCACTCAATCAAATGCTGAATTAGAAATACATAATACAAAAAATTATATTGGTAGCTCGTCAGCAAGGGTGAATCATTTGCAAATACACTTGCTCTTTAAATGCCGTTGCAAATGATTCTGTTTTATTACATAGTAATTTGCGTTATATCTTAGCGTTAACAGAAGATAGTTGCTTGTTTGTTAATGCACATTTCTCAGTATTTTATTCCAAGATTCCTGTTTGCCTCAATAACACCGTCAATTAATTTCACAGCAACAACAGAAACATCGACTACAAGTACCCAGACATCCAGTGCAGTTCCGACCACTACATCAGCTCCCACATCAACAGCAGCAAAAACTACAGAGAGCACTACTGAAGCATCGACAACAGAATCAACGACAAATCCAACAACAACACTCACTTCAGCAAGTGGTGAGTATACTAGTCCAATATTATCAGCTGTTTCATTCTGATTCCACTCAATCAAATGCTTAATTAGAAATACATAATACAAAAAATTATATTGGCAGTTTGAGAGCAAAAATATTACAGAGTAGAATAATTTGCAAATGCACTTGCTGTTTAAATGCCGTTACAAATGGCGCTGTTTTATTACACAGTAATTTGCATTATATCTAACTGTTAACAGAAGATAGTAGATTGAGTGTTAATGCACATTTCTCAGTATTTTATTCCAAGTTTCATGTTTGCCTCAATAACACCGTCAATTAATTTCACAGCAACAACAGAAACATCGATTACAAGTACACAGACATCCAGTGCAGCTCCGACCACTACATCAGCTGCTACATCAACAGCAGCAACAACTACAGAGAGCACTACTGAAGCATCGACAACAGAATCAACGACAAATCCAGCAACAACACTCACTTCTGCAAGTGGTGAGAATACTCGTCCGCTTTTGTCAGCTGTTTCATTCTGATTCCACTCAATCAAATGCTGAATTAGAAATACATAATACAAAAAAGTATATTGCTAGCTTGTCAGCAAGGGTGAATCTTTTGCAAATGCACTTGCTGTTTTAATGCCGTTGCAAATGATTCTATTTTATTGCATAGTAATATGCGTTATATCTGAGTGTTAACAGAAGATAGTTGCTTGTTTGTTAATGCACATTTCTCAGTATTTTATTCCAAGATTCCTGTTTGCCTCAATAACACCGTCAACTATTTTCACAGCAACAACAGAACCATCGACTACAAGTACACAGACATCCAGTGCAGCTCCGACCACTACATCAGCTCCCACATCAACAGCAGCAAAAACTACAGAGAGCACTACTGAAGCATCGACAACAGAATCAACGACAAATCCAACAACAACACTCACTTCAGCAAGTGGTGAGTATACTCGTCCAATATTATCAGCTGTTTCAGATAAATTCCTCTCAATGAAATGCTGCATTAGAAATACATAATACAAAAAATTATATTGGTAGTTTGTGAGCAAAAACATTGCAGGGGAGAATCCTTTGCAAATGCACTTGCTGCTTAAATGCCGTTGCAAATGGCGCTGTTTTATTACACAGTAATTTGCATTATATCTAACTGTTAACAAAAGATAGTAGATTGAATGTTAATGCAGATTTCTGAGTATTTTATTCCAAGTTTCATGTTTACCTCAATAACACCGTCAATTAATTTCACAGCAACAACAGAAACATCGACTACAAGTACACAGACATCCAGTGCAGCTCCGACCACTACATCAGCTCCCACATCAACAGCAGCAACAACTACAGAGAGCACTACTGAAGCATCGACAACAGAATCAACGACAAATCCAGCAACAACACTCACTTCTGGAAGTGGTGAGAATACTCGTCCGCTTTTGTCAGCTGTTTCATTCTGATTCCACTCAATCAAATGCTGAATTAGAAATACATAATACAAAAAATTATATTGCTAGCTTGTCAGCAACGGTGAATCTTTTGCAAATGCACTTGCTGTTTTAATGCCGTTGCAAATGATTCTATTTTATTGCATAGTAATTTGCGTTATATCTTAATGTTAACAGAAGATAGTTGCTTGTTTGTTAATGCACATTTCTCAGTATTTTATTCCAAGATTCCTGTTTGCCTCAATAACACCGTCAACTATTTTCACAGCAACAACAGAACCATCGACTACAAGTACACAGACATCCAGTGCAGCTCCGACCACTACATCAGCTCCCACATCAACAGCAGCAACAACTACAGAGAGCACTACTGAAGCATCGACAACAGAATCAACGACAAATCCAACAACAACACTCACTTCAGCAAGTGGTGAGTATACTAGTCCAATATTATCAGCTGTTTCATTTAAATTCTTCTCAATGATATACTGGATTAGAAATAAATAATGTAAAAAATTATATTGGTAGTTTGTGAGCAAAAATATTACAGGGGAGAATCATTTGCAAATGCACTTGCTGTTTAAATGCCGTTACAAATGGCGCTGTTTTATTACACAGTAATTTGCATTATATCTTACTGTTAACAAAAGATAGTAGATTGAGTGTTAATGCAGATTTCTGAGTATTTTATTCCAAGTTTCATGTTTGCCTCAATAACACCGTCAATTAATTTCACAGCAACAACAGAAACATCGACTACAAGTACACAGACATCCAGTGCAGCTCCGACCACTACATCAGCTCCCACATCAACAGCAGCAACAACTACAGACAGCACTACTGAAGCATCGACAACAGAATCAACAACAAATCCAGCAACAACACTCACTTCTGCAAGTGGTGAGAATACTCGTCCGCTTTTATCAGCTGTTTCATTCTGATTCCACTCAATCAAATGCTGAATTAGAAATACATAATACAAAAAATTATATTGGCAGTTTGTGAGCAAAAATATTACAGGGGAGAATCATTTGCAAATGCACTTGCTGTTCAAACACTCTACCTAAACGCACGCAGCATTCGAAATAAAGTAAATGAGTTGACGGCACAAATCATTACAAATGGGTGTGATTTGGTGGCCATTACAGAAACATGGTTGCAGGGTGGCCAAGACTGGGAATTATACATATAGAGGTATCTGACAATTTGGAAAGATAGACAAGAAGGGAAAGGAGGTGGGGTAGCTCTGTTAATAAAGGATGATATCGGGGCAGTTGTGAGAGACGATATTGGCTCGAATGAACAAAATGTTGAATCACTGTGGGTGGAGATTAGAGATAGTAAGGGGAAAAAGTCACTGGTGGGCGTAGTTTATAGGCCCCCAAATAATAACTTCACGGTGGGGTGGGCAATAATCAAGGGAATAATGAAGGCATGTGAAAAAGGAACGGCAGTAGTCATGGGAGATTTTAACCTACATATCGATTGGTCAAATCAAATCGCACGGGGTAGCCTGGAGGAGGAATTCATAGAATGCATACGGGATTGTTTCTTAGAACAGTATGTTACAGAACCTACAAGTGAGCAAGCTATCTTAGATCTGGTCCTGTGTAATGAGACAGGAAAAATAAACGATCTCCTAGTAAAAGATCCTCTCGGAATGAGTGATCACAGTATGGTAGAATTTGTAATACAGATTGAGGGTGAGGAAGTTGTGTTACAAACGAGCGCACTATGCTTAAACAAAGGGGACTACAGTGGGATGAGGGCAGAGTTGGCTAAAGTATACTGGAAACACAGACTAAACGGTGGCACAATTGAGCAACAGTGGAGGACTTTTAAGGAGCTCTTTCATAGTGCGCAACAAAAATATATTCCAGTGAAAAAGAAGGGCGGTAAGAGAAGGGATAACCAGCCGTGGATAACCAAGGAAATAAAGGAGAGTATCAAATTAAAAACCAATGCGTATAAGGTGGCCAAGGTTAGTGGTAAACTAGAAGATTGGGAAAATTTTAAACGACAGCAAAGAATGACTAAGAAAGCAATAAAGAAAGGAAAGATAGATTACGAAGGTAAACTTGCACAAAACATAAAAACAGATCGTAAAAGCTTTTACAGATTTATAAAACGGAAAAGAGTGACTAAAGTAAATGTTGGTCCCTTAGAAGATGAGAAGGGGGATTTAATAATGGGAAATGTGGAAATGGCTGAGACCTTAAACAATTATTTTGCTTCAGTCTTCACAGTGGAAGACACAAAAACCATGCCAAAAATTGTTGGTCACAGAAATGTGGGAAGGGGGGAACCTTGAGACAATCACTATCACTAGGGGGGTAGTGCTGGACAGGCTAATGGGACTCAAGATAGACAAGTCCCCTGGTCCTGATGAAAGGCATCCCAGGGTATTAAAAGAGATGGCGGAAGTTACAGCAGATGCATTCGTTATAATCTACCAAAATTCTCTGGACTCTGGGGAGGTACCAGCGGATTGGAAAGCAGCTAATGTAACGCCTCTGTTTAAAAAAGGGGGCAGACAAAAGGCAGGTAACTATAGGCCGGTTAAGTTGAGATCTATAGTGGGGAAAATGCTTGAAACTATCATTAAGGAAGAAATGGCGGGACATCTAGATAGGAATAGTGCAATCAAGCAGACGCAGCATGGATTCATGAAGGGGAAATCATGTTTAACTAATTTACTGGAATTCTTTGAGGATATAACGAGCATGGTGGATAGAGGTGTACCGATGGATGTGGTGCATTTAGATTTCCAAAAGGCATTCGATATGATGCCACACAAAAGGTTACTGCAGAAGATAGAGATACGCGGAGTCAGAGGAAATGTATCAACATGGATAGAGAATTGGCTGGCGAACAGAAAGCAGAGAGTCGAGATAAATGGGTCCTTTTCGGGTTGGAAATCGGTGGTTAGTGGTGTGCCACAGGGATCGGTGCTGGGATCACAACTGTTTACAATGTACATAGATGACCTGGAAGAGGGGACAGAGTGTAGTGTAACAAAATTTGCAGATGACACAAAGATTAGTGGGAAAGCGGGTTGTGTAGAGGACACAGAGAGGCTGCAAAGAGATTTGGATAGGTTAAGCGAATGGGCTAAGGTTTGGCAGATGGAATACAATGTTGGAAAGTGTGAGGTCATCCACCTTAGGAAAAAAAACAGTAAAAGGGAATATTATTTGAATGGGGAGAAATTACAACATGCTGAGGTGCAGAGGGACCTGGGGGTCCTTGTGCATGAATCCCAAAAAGTTAGTTTGCAGGTGCAGCAGGTAATCAGGAAGGCGAATGGAATGTTGGCCTTCATTGCGAGAGGGATGGAGTACAAAAGCAGGGAGGTCCTGCTGCAACTGTATAGGGTATTGGTGAGGCCGCACCTGGAGTACTGCGTGCAGTTTTGGTCACCTTACTGAAGGAAGGATATACTGGCTTTGGAGGGGGTGCAGAGACGATTCACTAGGCTGATTCCGGAAATAAGGGGGTTACCTTATGATGATAGATTGAGTAGACTGTGTCTTTACTCGTTGGAGTTCAGAAGGATGAGGGGTGATCTTATAGAAACATTTAAAATAATGAAAGGGATAGACAAGATAGAGGCAGAGAGGTTGTTTCCACTGGCCGGGGAGACTAGAACCAGGGGGCATAGCCTCAAAATACGGGGGAGCCAATTTAAAACCGAGTTGAGAAGTAATTTCTTCTCCCAGAGGGTTGTGAATCTGTGGAATTCTCTGCCCAAGGAAGCAGTTGAGGCTAGCTCATTGAATGTATTCAAGTCACAGAGAGATAGATTTTTAACCAATAAGGGAATTAAGGGTTACGGGGAGCGGGCGGGTAAGTGGAGCTGAGCCCACGGCCAGATCAGCCATGATCTTATTGAATGACGGAGCAGGCTCGAGGGGCTAGATGGCCTACTCCTGTTCCTAATTCTTATGTTCTTATGTTCTTATAAATGCCGCTGAAAATCGTGTTGTTTTATTACACAGTAATTTGCATTATATCTTAGTGTTAACAGAAGATAGTAGATTGAGTGTGAAAGCACATTTCTGAGTATTTTATTCCAAGTTTCATGTTTGCCTCAATAACAATGTCAACTACTTTCACAGCAACAACAGAACCATCGATTACAAGTACCCAGACATCCAGTGCAGCTCCGACCACTACATCAGCTGCTACATCAACAGCAGCAACAACTACAGAGAGCACTACTGAAGCATCGACAACAGAATCAACAACAAATCCAACAACAACACTCACTTCAGCAAGTGGTGAGTATACTAGTCCGCTTTTATCAGCTGTTTCATTCTGATTCCACTCAATCAAATGCTGAATTAGAAATACATAATACAAAAAATTATATTGGTAGCTCGTCAGCAAGGGTGAACCTTTTGCAAATACACTTGCTCTTTAAATGCCGTTGCAAATGATTCTGTTTTATTACATAGTAATTTGCGTTATATCTTAATGTTAACAGAAGATAGTTGCTTGTTTGTTAATGCACATTTCTCAGTATTTTATTCCAAGATTCCTGTTTGCCTCAATAACACCGTCAACTATTTTCACAGCAACAACAGAACCATCGACTGCAAGTACACAGACATCCAGTGCAGCTCCGACCACTACATCAGCTGTTACATCAACAGCAGCAAAAACTACAGAGAGCACTACTGAAGCATCGACAACAGAATCAACGACAAATCCAACAACAACACTCACTTCAGCAAGTGGTGAGAATACTCGTCCGCTTTTATCAGCTGTTTCATTCTGAGTCAACTCAATCAAATGCTTAATTAGAAATACATAATACAAAAAATTATATTGGCAGTTTGTGAGCAAAAATATTACAGAGTAGAATCATTTGCAAATGCACTTGCTGTTTAAATGCCGTTACAAATGGCGCTGTTTTATTACACAGTAATTTGCATTATATCTAACTGTTAACAGAAGATAGTAGATTGAGTGTGAATGCAGATTTCTGAGTATTTTATTCCAAGTTTCATGTTTGCCTCAATAACACCGTCAATTAATTTCACAGCAACAACAGAAACATCGACTACAAGTACACAGACATCCAGTGCACCTCCGACCACTACATCAGCTGCTACATCAACAGCAGCAACAACTACAGAGAGCACTACTGAAGCATCGACAACAGAATCAACGACAAATCCAGCAACAACACTCACTTCTGGAAGTGGTGAGAATACTCGTCCGCTTTTGTCAGCTGTTTCATTCTGATTCCACTCAATCAAATGCTGAATTAGAAATACATAATACAAAAAATTATATTGCTAGCTTGTCAGCAACGGTGAATCTTTTGCAAATGCACTTGCTCTTTAAATGCCGTTGCAAATGATTCTATTTTATTGCATAGTAATATGCGTTATATCTGAGTGTTAACAGAAGATAGTTGCTTGTTTGTTAATGCACATTTCTCAGTATTTTATTCCAAGATTCCTGTTTGCCTCAATAACACCGTCAACTATTTTCACAGCAACAACAGAACCATCGACTACAAGTACCCAGACATCCAGTGCAGCTCCGACCACTACATCAGCTGTTACATCAACAGCAGCAACAACTACAGAGAGCACTACTGAAGCATCGACAACAGAATCAACGACAAATCCAACAACAACACTCACTTCAGCAAGTGGTGAGTATACTAGTCCAATATTATCAGCTGTTTAAGATAAATTCCTCTCAATGAAATGCTGCATTAGAAATACATAATACAAAAAATTATATTGGCAGTTTGTGAGCAAAAACATTGCAGGGGAGAATCCTTTGCAAATGCACTTGCTGCTTAAATGCCGTTGCAAATGGCACTGTTTTTTTACACAGTAATTTGCATTATATCTTACTGTTAACAGAAGATAGTAGTTTGAGTGTTCATGCAGATTTCTCAGTATTTTATTCCAGGTTTCCTGTTTGCCTCAATAACACCGTCAATTAATTTCACAGCAACAGAACCATCGACGACAAGTACCCAGACATCCAGTGCAGCTCCGACCACTACACCAGCTCCCACATCAACAGCAGCAACACCTACAGAGAGCACTACTGAAGCATCGACAACAGAATCAACGACAAATCCAACAACAACACTCACTTCCGCAAGTGGTGAGTATACTAGTCCAATATTATCAGCTGTTTCATTTAAATTCCTCACAATGAAATGCTGAATTAGAAACAAATAATATAAAAAATTATATTGGTAGTTTGTGAGCAAAAATATTACAGGGGAGAATCATTTGCAAATGCACTTGCTGTTTAAATGCCGTTGCAAATGGGCATCGACTACAGGAGGTAAATGGCAGACAATGTGACCTATTGTTTCAACACATTGCCCTGAAGTTACTCTCTGAGCTGTGGGCACTGTTGTAATGTAGCGAATGGCAGCAGCCAAATTGCACACAGCAAGATCCAATCAACTTAATGTGATAATGACCAGATAATCTGTTTTAATGAGGTTGACTGGGGATAAATATTTGCCCAGGACACCAGGAGATGTCCACTGCTTGTCTTCCAATAGTGCCATAGGATCTTTTATGTTCACTTGAGAGGTCAGACATGGTCACAGGTTAATGTCAAATCTGAATGAGAACACCTCCGACACTGCAGTACTCCCTCAGTACTGAACTGGTAGTGTCAGCTTAAATTACGTTCTCAGTCTCTAAAATGGGACTTGAACCTAAATCTTCTGACTCAGGGGCGAAAGTGCTACCCACTAATTTGGGACTTTAATCCTGGAGGATAGAACGAGACATATCCTTCCCTTTCGATTGTGGGACAAGCATTAATTTCGAGCAGATCGCGCAGTGTAATAAGACGGGACATTCTGATGGGAAGTACAATTAAATGTATACAAAAATAACCATTAATGTAAAACTGACCCAACTAACCTGAGATTAAACAGGATCCACGACAACTGGACAGGAATCAACTGCGGGATCAACTTCAACTGGGACACCAGCAGCAAACAGCAGTCCAGACGTTTCCATTTCATCCACTGAACCCTCAATTACAGGAGGTAAATGGTAGACCAACGTGACCTATTGTTTCAATACATCACCCTGAAAGTACTCTGGTGTACGGACACTTAACGTGTTTGTCTGAAGTCCCTCTCTCCCCAATTTCAGCAGTCTGTAACCAGTTTGTGTTAAACAGTTAAAATATCAGAGGGAGGAATTCCATACAAACAGGTGACCCTGGGTTGTCCAAGGCGTGCTGCAGGCTCCTGTTCTAGGACTGGGCAAAGTTTCAAGCTGAGACCCAGAAGTGTGTGTGTGAGGCTGGGTCCAGGGGGCAGACTGTAGGGGCTCAGTCTGACATTGAGGCCTGTCTCTGAAAGCTGTGTAGATCATCAGATTAAGGAAAGAAATATATTTCATTTATATAGTGCCTGTCACAAACTTAGGACGTCCCAAAGTAACTCGCAGCCAATGTGAAGAGTAGTCAGGGTTGTAATGTGGCAAATGGCAACAGCAAACTTTTGGCACAGTAAGATCCAACAAACAGCAAGGAGATAAATGACCAGATAATCTGTTTTAATGATGTTGGTTGGGGGATAAATATTGGTCAGGTCACTGGGGACAATTCTCCTGCTCTTCTTCTAATAGAGGCTTTGTGATCTTTTCCATCCACCTGACAGGGCAGACAGAGCCTTATCTTATGTCAAATCTGAATGACAACACCTCTGATTGTGCAGCACTCCTTCAGTGCTACACTGGGACTGTCAGTCTCGATTACGACATCATTCTCTGGAATAGCAGTATGAACCCACAACCTGCTGACTCAAAAGGTCACAATGCCACCCACTTAACGAAGGCAGACTCTGAAGCTAGGACTTTGTTCCTGGAGGGTAGAACGATATTCAAACTTCCCTTTCGATGTAGGAAGAGTGCTAATTTTAAGCAGATCACACAGTGTGATAGGGCGGGACATCTGATGGGAAGGCAGATTGAAATGAATAGAGAAAAACCATTGATTGTAAACCTGACCCAACTAACCTGATATTAAACAGGATCCACGACAACTGGACAGGAATCAACTGCGGGATCAACTTCAACTGGGACACCAGCAGCAACCAGCAGTCCAGTCGTTTCCAGCTCATCTACTGGACCCTCAACTACAGAAGGTAAATGGTAGACCAACGTGACCTATTGTTTCAATACATCGCCCTGAAATTACTCTCCGAGGTGTTGGTTCTACAGACACTAAACGTGTTTGCCTGAAGTTCCTCTCTCCCCAATTTCAGCAGTTTGTAAACAGTTTGTGTTAAACAGTTAAAATATCAGAGGGAGGAATTCCATACAAATAGGCTACCCTGGGTTGTCCAAGGCGTGCTGCAGGCTCCTGTTCCAGGACTGAGCAGAGTTTCAGGCTGAACATAAGAATTAGGAGCAGGAATAGGCCATACGGCCCCTCGAACCTGCTCCGCCATTCAATAAGATCATGGCTGATCTGATCATGGACTCAGCTCCACTTCCCTTCCCGCTCCCCATAACCCCTTATCGTTTAAGAAACTGTCTATTTCTGTCTTAAATTTATTCAATGTCCCAGCTTCCACAGCTCTCTGAGGCAGCGAATTCCACAGATTTACAACCCTCTGAGAGAAGAAATTCCTCCTCATCTCAGTTTTAAATGGGCGGCCCCTTATTCTAAGATCATGCCCCCTAGTTCTAGTTTCCCCCATCAGTGGAAACATCATCTCTGCATCCACCTTGTCAAGCCATCTCATAATCTTATATGTTTCGATAAGATCACCTCTCATTCTTCTGAATACCAATGAGTCATCATAGGCAGTCCCTCGGAATGGAGGAAGACTTGCTTCCACTACTAAAGTGAGTTCATTCGTGGCTGAACAGTCCAACACGAGAGCCACAGATCCTGTCACAGGTGGGACAGGCATTCGTCGGAGGAACGGGGGGGTGGGACTGATTTGCTGCACGCTCCTTCCGCTGCCTGCGTCTGACCTCTTCATGCTCGCAGCGTTGAGATTCGAAGAGCTCAACGCCCTCCCGGATGCACTTTCTCCACCTAGAGCAGTCTTCTGCCAGGGTCTCCCTGATGTCAGTGGTGATGTCGCACTTCACTAGGGAGGCTTTGAGGGTGCCTTGTAACGTTTCCGCTGTCCACCTTTGGCTCGATTGCCATGAAGGAGCTCCGTGGAGAGCATTTGCTTAGGGAATCTTGTGTCTGGCATGCGAACTAAGTGGCCTGCCCAGCGAAGCTGATCGACCGCAGAGAGTTGTTGATGCCAGTTCATTGGACATATTCAAAAGTGAGTTAGATACAGCCCTTACGGCTTAAGGGATCAAGGGGTATGGAGAGAAAGCAGGAAAGGGGAACTGAGGTGAATGATCAGCCATGATCTTATTGAATGGTGGTGCAGGCTCGAAGGGCAGAATAGCCTACTCCTGCACCTATTTTCTATGTTTCTATGAATGTGGTTAGTGCTTCAATGCTGGGGATGTTAGCCTGGGCGAGGACACTGATGTTGGTGCGTCTGTCCTCCCAGGGGATTTGCAGGAATCTTGCGGAGACATCGTTGGTTATATATCTCCAGCGACTTGATATGTCTTCTGTACATCGTCCATGCCTCTGATCCATACAGGAGGACGGGTATCATTACAGCCCTGTAGACCATGAGCTTGGTGGTAGGTTTGAGGGCCTAGTCTTCGAACAGTCTTTTCCTCAGGTGGCTGAAGGCTGCACTGGCACACTGGAGGCGATGTTGAATCTCTGCATCAATGTCTGCCTTTGTTGACAAGAGTCTCCCGAGGTATGGGAAGTGGTCCACATTTTCGAGGACCGCGCCGTGAATCTTGATGACAGGGGGGCATTGCTGTGCGGCGGGGACTGGCTGGTGGAGGACTTCTGTCTTACGGATGTTAAGCGTAAGGCTCATGCTTTCATATGCCTTGGTGAATGCATCGACTATATCCTGTGTTGTGTTCCTAACACAGATGAGGCTGCACACAGGGAGGTTAAAGTAACAGTGACCTCAGTCTTTATTAGGGCACTCCAGAGTAACAGACCTTAGGGGCCGGCTTATATACAGTGCTCCCAAGGGATGATGGGTTCCCTTGGGACTTCAGGGGATGCGTTCCCTGGTGGCGGAACATGGGAGTGCATGCTTTACAGATACACAACATCCAAGAGTTCAGCCTCTGTGTGTGTGCATCGTCCGCATACTGCAGTTCAACAACAGAGGTTTGGGTAATCTTGGACCTGGCCTGGAGGCGGCAAAGGTTAAACAGCTTCCCATTGGTTCTGTAGTTTAGTTCCACTCCAGCGGGGAGCTTGTCAACAGTGAGGTGGAGCATGGGGACGAGGAAGATTGACAAGATTGGAGCAATGACGCAGCCCTTTTGACCCCGGTCCGGACCTGAAATGGGTCTGTAATGGACTCGCTGATAAGGATCACGGCTTGCATGTCGTCGTGGAGCAGTCGAAGGATGTTGACAAACTTTCGGGGCATCCAAAACGGAGGAGGACGCTCCATAAACATTCACGGTCAACAGTGTCAAAGGCCTGTGTGAGATCGAAAAAAGCCATGTATAAGGGCTGGCGCTGCTCCCTGCATTTTTCCGCAGTTGCCGTGCTACAAAGATTATGTCCATTTTAAATGGGCAGCCCCTTATTCTAAGATCGTGCCCTCTAGTTCTAGTCTCCCCCATCAGTGGGAACATCCTCTCTGCATCCACCTTGTCAAGCCCCCTCATAATCTTACACGTTTCGCTAAGATCACCTCTCATTCTTCTGAATTCCAAAGAGTAGAGGCCCAACCTACTCAACCTTTCCTCATAAGTCAACCCCCTCATCCCCGGAATCCACCTAGTGAACCTTCTCTGAACTGCCTCTAAAGCAAGTATATCCTTTCATAAATATGGAAACCAAAACTGCACGCAGTATTCCAGGTGTGGCCTCACCAATACCCTGTATAACTGTAGCAAGACTTCTCTGCTTTTATACTCCATCCCCTTTGCAATGAAGGCCAAGATACCATTGGCCTTCTTGATCACTTGCTGTACCTGCATACTATCCTTTTGTGTTTCATGTACAAGTACCCCCAGGTCCCGTTGTACTGCAGCACTTTGCAATCTTTCTCCATTTAAATAATAACTTGCTCTTTGATTTTTTTCTGTTGAAGTACATGACCTCACACTTTCCAACATTATACTCCATCTGCCAAATTTTTGCCCACTCACTGAGCCTGTCTATGTCCTTTTGCAGATTTTTTGTGTCTTCCTCAGGCATTGCTTTTCCTCCCATCTTTGTATCATCAGCAAACTTGGCTACATTACACTCAGTCCCTTCTTCCAAGTCATTAATATAGATTGTAAATAGTTGGGGTCCCAGCACTGATCCCTGCGGTACCCCACTAGTTACTGGTTGTCAACCAGAGAATGAACCATTTATTCCAACTCTCTGTTCTCTGTTAGTTAGCCAATCCTCTATCCATGCTAATATATTACCCCCAACCCCGTGAACTTTTTTCTTGTGCAGTAACCTTTTTATGTGGCACCTTGTCAAATGCCTTCTGCAAGTCCAAATGCACCACATCCACTGGTTCCCCTTTATCCACCCTATTCATTACATCCTCAAAGAACTCCAGCAAATTTGTCAAACATGACTTCCCCTTCATAAATCCATGCTGAGGCCCAGAAGTGTGTGTGGTGAGGCTGGGTCCAGGGGCAGACTGTAGGGGCTCAGTCTGACGTTGAGGCCTGTCTCCGAAATCTGTGCAGATCATCAGAAAAAGGAAAGATCTTGCATTTATATAGTGCCTTTCACAAACTTAGGACGTCCCAAAGTAATTCGCAGCCAATGTGAAGAATAGTCACGGTTGTAATGTGGCAAATGGCAACAGCAAATTTGCACACAGCAAGATCCAAGAAACAGCAAGGAGATAAATGACCAGATAATCTGTTTTTATTACATTATTTGGGCGATAAATATTGGTCAGGTCACTGAGGGCAATTCTCCTGCTCTTCTTCTAATAGAGGCCTTGTGATCTTTTCCATCCACCTGAGAGGGCAGACAGATCTTATGTCAAATCTGAATGACAACACCTCTGACCGTGCAGCACTCCCTCAGTACTACACTGGGAGTGTCAGTCTAGATTACCCCACCAATCTCTAGAATGGCAGTATGAACCCACAACCTTCTGACTCAAAGGTCACAATGCCACGCACTGAGCGCAGGCAGTCCCTGAAGCTGGGACTTTGATCCTGGAGGGTAGAACGATACTCAAACTTCCCTTTCGATGTAGGAAGAGTGCTCATTTTAAGCAGATCACACAGTGTGATAGGGCTGGACATCTGATGGGAAGGCAGATTGAAATAAACACAGAAAAAACAGAGATTGTAAACTGATCCAACTAACCTGATATTAAACAGGAGTGACGACAATTGGACAGGAATCAACTGCGGGATCAACTTCAACTGGGACACCAGCAGCAACCAGCAGTCCAACAACCTCATCCACTAGACCCTCAACTACACGAGGTAAATGGCAGACAATGTGACCTATTGTTTCAACATATTGCCCTGAAATTACTCTCCGAGGTGTTGGTGTACGGTCACTAAAGTGTTTGTCTGAAGTCCCTCTCTCCCCAATTTCAGCAGAGTCTGTAACTAGTTTATGTGAAACAGTTAAAATATCAGAGGGAGGAATTCTATACAAACAGGCTACCTCGATGGTTACTGAAATCCCCCAGCAATGTTTCAACACCCATTTGCTTTATCGTACCCATGTTGTGTAAAGGACAAAGGTGATTTAAAGCTGCATTTGGACCCATCCACATAACAGATGGTTCCCTCTCCTCAAATCAGCAAGTAAATACCAAAGGAACGGTGTCATGTTAGTGGTGGGGTAATCTACTGGCTTGTGTTCCTTTAGTATTATGAGGGTGATTTGTTTAATATTTGATGACAAGGGATTTATTTAAGTCAACTTAGTCGTGCCTAGTTTGATAGGTACAGTCCTAAAGATACACTTAAATAACGGAATAGTCCCCAATATACTCAGTAGCATATGTGATGTAACCTTTCTAATGTGGAAGTGAGTCTGGTGTGGCACAACTTGCACGTTGAATCTGCCGAATGTCCACATCCACTGGATGCAGCCAGATTCCCTGCAATTTCATTGCAATTTCACTTACAAAGCACCAGAGGCAGTGAGCTGCTGGTTTTTGACAGAACCAGAACTATATGAAATAATTTCTTGCAAGATATTGTTTGGTTAAAAAATAAAACCAATGAAATGAGTGTCGATAACACAGGCCAAGAGATCACTTAGCTAAATTCTATTGAACAGGCTCCACTGTGACCCAAGGTACATCGAGTTCACAGGCGACCAATGTTTCAGCAGGAACCAGTTTAACCACAGCAGATGAGTACCCTGTAATGTTTGAAACATCACTGAGGTCACGTAGAGGTATTCCAAATCATGAGGTGTGTTGATAAATCGGGAGAAACTGTTTCCATTGGCAGGTGGGTCAGTAACCTGTAAATGACAAAAGAACCAGAGGGGAGGTGGGGAGACATTGGGGCCTAAATTGCCCCTCCGGGAGGCGCTAATGGGTTTTCGCCTGGGACCGGAATTGCCCCCGTGGTTCGGAGCACAAACAGTGGTTTGTGCTGCACCCCGCGAGTAGCGCATCGGCGCGGTGCACGCAAGGTGATGACGTCATCGTCGTGCATACCGACCCCTTTGTGCGGGGCGATCCCGCCAACAGCTTCGTGGGGCGAGAAGCTGTGGTGACTGGGGTGCACCGGCCGCCCTTAAAGGAGAGGTGGTAGCTCCGCGGCCACCATGTTTTGTGTGTCGGTCGACTTTTCAATCGACCCGAATATGGCGGCCTCTGGTGCGGCCGAGCGGCCAACAATGCAGCCCGGCACCCCCCCCCTTTGGGTGCTGGTCCGCTGGCCCAGCTGACACCCTCCCTGGTGACCCAGTGGGCGCCACTAAAGCAGCTGCAGAGATCGCAGCGGCCCTCCCCTTTAAAAGAATTAATAGATTTTTGGACTCTAGGGGAATCAAGGGATAGGGGGATTTATCTCCATTATGAAGTTTTATCTCCATTATCCAGTGTGTTCTCCATTATCCAATTTGTTCTCCATTATCCAGTTTATTCCCCATTATCCAGTTTGTCCTCCAATATCCAGTTTCTTCTCCATTATCCAGTTTGTTTCCCAATATCCAGTTTCTTCTCCATTATTCAGTTTGTTCCCCAATATCCAGTTTCTTCTCCATTATCCAGTTTGTTCCCCAATATCAAGTTTCTTCTCCATTATCCAGTTTATTCCCCAATATCCAGTTTCTTCTCCATTATCCAGTTTGTTCCCCAATATCAAGTTTCTTCTCCATTATCCAGTTTGTTCCCCAATATTCAGTTTCTTCTCCATTATCCAGTCGGTTCTCCATTATCCAGTGTTCTCCATTATCCAATTTGTTCTCCATTATCCAATAGTGTTCTCCATTATCCAGTTTGTTCTGTTATCCAGTTTATTCCCCATTATCCAGTTTATTCCCCAATATCCAGTTTATTCCCCTTATCCAATTAATTCCCCAATATCCAGTTTCTTCTCCATTATGCAGTTTATTCCCCAATATCCAGTTTCTTCTCCATTATCCAGTTTGTTCCCCAATATCCAGTTTCTTCTCCATTATCCAGTATGTTCTCCATTATCCAGTATGTTCTCCGTTATCCAGTATGTTCTCTATTATCCAGTATGTTCTCCATTATCCAGTATGTTCTCCGTTATCCAGTATGTTCTCCATTATCCCGTTTGTTCTCCATTATCCAGTGTGTTCTCTATTATCCAGTGTGTTCTCCATTATCCAGTGTGTTCTCTATTATCCAGTGTGTTCTCCATTATCCCGTTTGTTCTCTGTTATCCAGTTTGTTCTCTATTAATGAGTTTTTTTTAATCCATTATCCAATTTGTTCCCTATTATCCAGTTTGTTCCCCATTAGCCACTTTGACCTCCATTATCCAGTTTGTTCCCCATTATCCACTTGATTCTCCATTATCCAGTTTGTTCTCCATTATCCAGTTTGTTCCCCATTATCCACCTTTTTCTCCATAGTCCTCCTTGACCTCCATTATGCATTTTTACTACTAGTAGACATCTGTTGCTGCAGAAGAGGAGACAGAAAGTGGAACTATAAACAAGTATAGAATGTTCTTGTATTGTGAGCCTTTTCAATAAGCATGTATTCTTTCAAATAACTATTATTAGAAACTGGCAAAACAACAAATCCCTGTCAGCATGGAGGGACCTGGGAAAAAAACATTTGTCATTGCACAGACAACTACAATGGACCCTACTGTCAATTTGTAGCAGATAACATTAAAATTGGTGAGTTTATTTTAAGACAAATTATGCATTTTGGTGCTATTGCTTTGTGTGTTTGCTCCATTTTCCTCACTACCTATACCTAACCAAAATCTCGCTGTCTCAGTCTTGAAAGGTCAAATTAATCCAGCATCCACAAGCTTCTGGGAGTAAGAATTCCAGAATTCTACTATAGTGTAAAAAAAGTGCTTCCTGATTTCGCTCATGAACGACCTAGCTCTAATTTTAGGATTATGGCCACAGTTATACTGGATTCCCCCACCAGAGCAAATAGTTTCTCTTTTACTGTAAGCTAGTGGCTCATGGACACTCTCGCCTCGGAGTCAGAAGGTTGTAGGTTCAAGTCCCACTCCAGAGACTTGAGCACAAAAATTTAAGCTGACACTCCTGTGCAGTACTGAGGGAGTTCTGCACTGTCGGAGGTGTCGTCATTCGGATGAGTTGTTAAACCGAGGCCCCATTTGCTCTCTCTCAGGTGGACATAAACGATCTCATGGCACTATTTCAAAGAAGAGCAGTGGTGTCCTGTCCAATATTTATCCCTCAATCAACAGAACAAAAACAGATTATCTGATCATTATCACATTGTTGTTTGTGGAAGTTTGCTGTGTGCAAATTGGCTGCCGCATTTCCTACATTACAACATGACTTCACTTCAAAAAGTACTTCATTGGCTGTAAAGTGCTTTGGGATATTCGGTGGTCATGAAAGGCGCTATAAATGCAAGTCTTTCTTTCTTTATCTATCCATGTAAAATTTTAAATACCTAGTTCAGATCATACCTCAATCTCCTATACTTCAAGGAATACAAGCGAAGTTTGTGCAACCTGCCCATGTGATTTAACCTGCTAAGCACCGCTATCATTTTGCACTGAGGTGTAGTGCCCAGGACTGAATGCAGTACTCCAGATAGGGTCTGACTAAGGCTCTGTACAACTAAGGCAACACTTCCTCTCGTTTGTATTCCAGCCACCTGCACCCTAAGTCATCATCATAGGCAGTCCCTTGGAATCAAGCAAGACTTGTTTCCACTATTAAAATGAGTCCTTAGGTGGCTGAACAGTCCAATACGAGAGCCACAGTCCCTGTCACAGGTGGGACAGACAGTGGTTGAGGGAAGGGGAGGGTGGGACAGGTTTGCCGCACGCTCCTTCCACTGCCTGCGCTTGGTCTCTGCATGCTCTCGGCGATGAGACTCGAGGCGCTCAGCGCCCTCCCGGATGCACTTCCTCCACTTAGGGCGGACTGGTCTTTGGCCAGGGACTCCTAGATGTCGGTGGGGATGTTGTACTTTATCAGGGAGGCTTTGAGGATGTCCTTGTAACGTTTCCACTGCCCACTTTGGGCTCGTTTGCCGTGAAGGAGTTCTGAGTAGAGCGCTTGCTTTGGGAGTCTCGTGTCTGGCATGCGAACAATGTGGCCCGCCCAGCGGAGCTGATCAAGTGTGGTCAGTGCTTCAATGATGGGTATGTTGGCCTGGTCGAGGACGCTAATGTTGGTGCGTCTGTCCTCCCAGGGGATTTGCAGGATCTTGCGGAGACATCGTTGGTGGTATTTCTCCAACGACTTGAGGTGTCTACTTTACATGGTCCATGTCTTTGAGCCATACAGGAGGGCGGGTATTACTACAGCTCTGTAGACCATGAGCTTGGTGGCAGTTCTGAGGGCCTGGTCTTCAAACACTCTTTTCCTCAGGCGGCCGAAGGCTGCACTGGCACAATGGAGGCAGTGTTGAATCTCGTCGTCAATATCTGCTCTTGTTGATAAGGGGCTCCCGAGGTATGGGAAGTGGTCCACGTTGTCCAGGGCCGCGCCGTAGATCTTGATGGCTAGGGGGCAGTGATGTGCAGCGAGGACCTTTGTCTTACTGATGTTTAGCGTTAGGCCCATGCTTTTGTATGCCTCAGTAAATAAGTCGACTATGTCCTAGAGTTCAGCCTCTGTAGGTGCACAGACGCAGGTTCTGTAGTTCTGCACCCTAAGTACAACCTTAAGAAATGCAGGAAAGATTTACATCAGTTTCACTGTGATCCCTAATTTGGAAATCAGTGAAAACATATTTAAAAAAAGAAACTCTTATCGGCTGGCAGATTGATTGCTGTGTTGAAGCAGTTCTGACTTTCTCTGTGGTGCTCTGGCTCCACTTCTAAGGTATGTCTTTGGCAAGTTATCTCCAATTTTCTTTGTCGACAGGCTTCTGTCCTTGACTTCTAGCTAACACCTTGCATCTATTTCAATATTACATTCTACCTCTTAAGCTTCTACTAACAGAAGGAGGTCCTTTGGCCCATCATGCCTGTGCCGGCTCTTTGAAAGTGCTATCTAATGAATCCCACTCCCCTACTTTTTCCTGCATATTTTTACTTTTCAAGTATTTCTCAAATTCACAAAGTTACTATTGAATCTGTTTCCTCCACCCTTTCAGCCAGTACATTTCAACAACACACTGAGGTATGATCTTGCCTGATAAATATTAATGAAACTGTATTCTGATGTTTTACAGAAACTGTTAAAGCCACTGTCAATGTCTCCGTCAGGATAACGAGCATAAAGTATTCTGACAATCTGAAAAACAACATGTCAGATGATTTCAAAAGTTTCTCGCGGGACTTTGTACAACAGGTTGGTGCCCTGCGTTAATAAAATCCGCTCCCATTTGCCACTGATCATGGCCCCGAATTCGCCACATAGATTATGGATTTTTGCAGGGGTTACTAATTCATGTATATTTAAATACAGAAACATTCACAGCCCTCCCCCTCTCTCTTTTTAAGATGGATGATATTTATAAAGACTTAAAGGGATACGAAACAGTGAAAATTACAAGCATAAGGTAATATAATTTCAGCTTGTTGATCCTGGGTTGCGTCAAAAGATTCCTTAGTCATATACTGTACATTATCATAACCAATGCTCCCTCTCATTTTTGGGGGTGTGCAGAATGGGCTGCGCAACCCATTCAAAATTTTGCGCATTTGTGGTTTTCTGGCATTGTGAAGCTCGCAAGTGGCTTGCGCGGGAAACCCTGGTCATAACTAGTCTCAGTCAAGGGAAATAAGAGCTCGTAGTAACTTGCACTTTTCACTTCCTGAGGAAACGCCAAATCACTTCATCTCTCTTCTGAAGTGGCAGTACTGTTATTGTTATATATGTGGACTTGTATTTACTCTGTACAGCCTCCAGAGGGCTCATTCACCAGAGTTCCAAGGGATCCCATAATCCCTTGGGAGCAGAGGTATTTAAGAAGGTTTCACAGATTGGAGAGGTACTCTGGAGACCTCCAATAAAGGACTAAGGTCACATTTCACTTTGAGCTCACAGTGTTCAGTCTGACTCTTTCTCCATACACAACAACTGGCGATGAACTACAGATAGCGAACCCAAAGATGCAGAGAACAGTGGGCATCCTGGAGAAATTCTCGGAGGGAGATGATTGGGAAACTTTTGTGGAGCGACTCGACCAATATTGCGTGGCCAACGAGCTAGATGGGGAAGAGAGCACTGCCAAATGTAGAGCGATCCTCCTCATCGTCTGTGGGGAACCAATGAGGCTTCATGAAGAATCTGTTCACTCCAGCAAAACCCACGGAGAAATCGTACGACGATTTGTGCACACTGGTCCGAGAGCATTTGAACCCGAAGTAAAGTGTTCTGATGGTGTGGTACCGGTTCTACACCTACAAAAGGTCTGAAGGCCAGGAAGTGGCGAGTTATGTCGCCGAGCTGAGATGCTTTGCAGGACATTGCGAATTTGAAGGACATTTTGAGCACCTGCTCAGAGACTTTTTCGTACTTGGCATTGGCCATGAAACCATACTTCGCAAACTTTTGACTGTAGAGACCCCAACCTTGAGTAAGGCCATAGCAATAGCCCAGGCATTCATTGCCACCAGTGACAATACGAAGCAAATCTCTCAGCACGCAAGTGCTGCTACAAGTACTGTGAACAAAGTGATGTTGTTTTTGAATCGTAACGGACAGGGCAGGTCACACATACCTGCAGCTACACGTCCGTAGATATCTCTGAGTCCACCATCAAGGGTGATGAATGCAAGGCCATTAACACCTTGTTGGCACTGCGGGGATGATCATCGTTTCCATTCATGCCGATTCAAAGGATACGTTTGCAAGGGCTGTGGAACAATGGAACACCTCCAAAGAGTGTGCAGGCGAGCTGCTAAGCCTGTTAAACCTGAAAATCACCATGTTGCAGAGGAGGACAGATCCACGGAGGATCACTACGAACCAGAGCCTCAGATAGAGGAGGCAGAGGTACATGGGGACCACGAATTGTCCCCCAATAATGCTGAATGTTGAACTAAATGGACTCCGGTGTCAATGGAGCTGGACACGCGCGTGAGCCAATCCATCATGGGCAAAAAGATTTTCGAAAGGTTGTGGTGCAACAAGGCCTCAAGGCCAGTCTTAACTCCAGTTCGCACGAGACTAAGAACTTACACTAAAGAACTGATTCCTGTAATCGGCAGTGCTACAGTAAAGGTCTCCTACGATGGAGCGGTGCACAAGCTACCACTCTGGGTGGTACCGGGTGATGGTCCCACGCTGCTCGGCAGGAGCTGGCTGGGAAAGATACGCTGGAACTGGGACAACATCCGAGTGCTATCGCCCGCTGATGACACTTCATGTGTTCGAACCAGGCATCGGGAAATTCCAAGGAGCAAAAGTGCAGATCTACCTAATTCCAGGGGCGCGACCCATCCATCACAAGGCGAGAGCAGTACCGTACATGATGAAAGGGTAGAGATCAAGCTCGGCCGGCTGCAACGAGAGGGCATCATTTCACCGATCGAGTTCAGCGAGTGGGCCAGTCCTATTGTCCCAGTCCTCAAGGGTGATGGCACTGTCAGAATCTGTGGCGATTACAAAGTAACTATCAATCGTTTCTCCCTGCAGGACCAATACCCACTACCAAAAGCCGACAACCTCTTTGCAACGCTGGCAGGAGGAAAGACGTTCACAAAGCTGGATTTGAATTCAGCCTACATGACGCAGGAACTGGAGGAATCATCGAAGGCCTTCACCTGCATCAACACGCACAAAGGTCTTTTTGGAATCCGATCAGCGGCGGCGATATTCCAGAGAAACATGGAAAGTTTACTGAAGTCGGTCCCGCACACCGTGGTCTTCCAGGACAACATGTTGGTCACAGGTCGGAACACAGTCGAGCACCTGCAGAACCTGGAGGAGGTTCTTAGTCGACTCAACCATGTGGGGCTCAGGTTAAAACGCTCGAAGTTCATTTTCCTGGTGCCTGAAGTGGAGTTCCTGGGAAGGAGGATTGCGGTGGACAGCATCAGGCCCACCAACGTGAAGACGGAAGCAATCGAGAATGCACCGAGGCCACTGAACGTGACGGAGCTGCGGTAGTTTCTGGGACTCTTGAACTACTTTAGTAACTTCTTACCGGGTCTCAGCACCCTGCTAGAACCGCTACATGGTCTTACTAGGAAAAGGGAGCGAATGGGTTTGGGGCAAAAGCCAAGAAAATGCCTTTGTAAAAGCGAGAAAATTGTTATGCTCAAACAAATTGCTTGTGTTGTATGATCCATGTAAGTGTTTGGTACGAGCATGTGATGCGTCGTCATATGGCGTTGGGTGTGTATTGCAACCAGCTAATGATTTCGGGAAACTGCAACCGGTTGCTTATGCATCCAGGAGTCTGTCTAAGGCCGAGAGAGCCTACAGCATGATTGAAAAAGAAGTGTTAGCATGTGTCTATGGGTTAAAGAAAATGCATCAATACCTGTTTGGGCTAAAATTCAAATTGGAAACTGATCATAAGCCACTTACATCCCTGTTCACCAAGAGTAAAGGGATAAATACCAATGCATCGGCCCGCATCCAAAAATGGGCGCTCACGTTGTCTGCATACAACTACACCATGCGTCACAGGCCAGGCACAGAAAACTGCGCAGATGCTCTCAGTAGGCTGCCATTGCCCACCAAGGGGGTGGAAATGGCGCAGCCCGCAGATCTAGCCATGGTTATGGAAGCATTTGAGAGTGAGCAATCACCCATCACTGCCCGGCAGATCAAAACCTGGACAAGCCAGAACCTCTTATTATCTCTAGTCAAAAGCTGTGTGCTTCACGGGAGTTGGTCCAGTGTCCCAGTGGAAATGCAGAACGAGATAAAGCCGTTCCAGCGGCGCAAAGATGAAACATCTATACAGGCAGACTGCCTTCTGTGGGGCAATCAAGTAGTAGTCCCCAAGTGGACTTTCATCAATGACCTCCACAGTACCCACCCAAGCATTGTAATGATGAAAGCGCTAGCCAGATCCCATGTGTGGTGGCCCGGTATCGATGCGGACTTAAATGTCCTGCGTTCACAGATGTAATACATGCTCGCAGTTAAGCAATGTACCCAGGGAGGTGCTGCTAAGTTTATGGTCTTGGCCCTCCAAACCGTGGTCTAGGGTACACGTCGACTATGCAGGCCCGTTCTTGAGTAAAATGTTCCTTGTGGTTGTAGATGCGTACTCCAAGTGGATTGAATGTGAGATAATGTCGGCTAGCATGTCCGCTGCCACCACTGAAAGCCTGCGGGCCATGTTTGCCACACATGGGTTACCCGATGTCCTGGTGAGCGACAACGGGCCATGTTTAACCAGTGCTGAGTTCAAAGAATTCATGACCGGTAACGGGATCAAACATGTCACATCTGCCCCGTTTAAACCAGCGTCCAATGGACAGGCAGAGAGAGCAGTGCAAACCATCAAACAAGGCTTGAAGAGAGTAACTGAAGGCTCACTGCAGACTCGCCTATCCCGAGTCCTGCTTAGCTACCGCACGAGACCAACTCACTCACTGGGATCCCACCTGCTGAGCTGCTCATGAAAAGAGCACTTAAGACAAGGCTCTCGTTAGTTCACCCTGATCTAAATGAACAGGTAAAGAGCAGGCGGCTTCAACAAAGTGCATACCATGATAGCGCAAATGTGTCACGCGAGATTGAAGTCAATGATCCTGTATTTTAAATTATGGACAAGGTCCCAAGTGGCTTCCTGGCACTGTCATGGCCAAAGAGGGGAGCAGAGTGTTTTGGGTCAAACTTTCAAATGGACTCATTCACCAGAAACACTGGGACCAAATCAAACTCAGATTCACGGACTACCCTGAGCAACCCACCTTGGACCCTACCTTTTTTGATCCCCCAACACACACACCAGTGGCAACCGACACCACGGTTGACCACGAAGCAGAACCCATCATCCACAGCAGCCCTGCAGGGCCCAACTCACCAGGCAGCCCAGCAAGGCCAGCTGCACAGCAGCCCAGCGAGGGCCCAACAAATGATTCAACAGCACCAGCTTTCACACCGAGACGATCAACCAGGGCAAGAAGGGCTCCAGATCGACTCACATTGTAAATAGTTACACTATTGACTTTGGGGGGCAATGTTGTTATTATATATGTGGACTTGTATTTACTCTGTACAGCCACCAGAGGGCTCATTCCCCAGAGTCCCAAGGGATCCCATAATCCCTTGGGAGCACAGGTATTTACGAAGGCTTCACAGGTTGGAGAGGCACTCTGGAGACCTGCAATAAAGGACTAAGGTCACACTTTACTTTGAGCTCACAGTGTTCAGTCTGACTCTTTCTTCATACACAACAGTTATAATATAGTCCAACAAAGCAGCCAATGTGCAAACAGCAAGCTCCCACTAACACAAAGCTTTTGGTTCAGGGCTAACTATTGGCCAGGTCACGGAGGTGATCTCCCCTGCTTTTCTTCCAGTAGTGGTTCTAGAATCTTTTAGTTCCACCAGAACAGGCAATAGGGGCCTTGGTTTAACATCTCATCCGATGGATGACATCTCCGACAGTGCAGCACTCCCTCAGGAGTGTCAGGCAAGATTTTGGGCTGGTTTTTGGGGCGGAAATGGCGGCGGGGCGATAAAGGTTGCGCCCGGGAACAGTTTGCACCTCAATAAGTAACATTGAGCAGCTTGGCACTGAGTCAGGGGGCATAGCGCTAAGGGAGGCATTGTACATCTCTCTTCGGGTTGTAGCATGGGAAACTCACGAGCTAAAGAGCCGGCCGGGTGCACTCCGAGAGATGCCTGGGGAGAAAAAGCCACAAAAGCATTCCCAAAACATTGCCCACACCATCACAACACAAATTGCAAAAAAAATTAAAGAAAAATCAATCACACTTACCTTCGGAGTCCATTACTTACCTCTCTGCTGTCGGTATCGTTGCACTGCCTGATTTCCCAGGCGTTCACTGCTTGAGTTCAAGTCTCTGTACTGGGGCTTGCACCCATGACCTTCTGACTGAGTGCTATCCACTGAGCCATGTTTATTCTAAAGCTGAAGGCTGTGGCTTGCTGCAGCATTTCACAGAAGATCGGTGTGTTTGCACAATTACAGATGCTGCGGGACTGCTGTGTTGTCGGAGGTGACATACTTCAGATGAGACATCAAACCGAGGCCCATTTTTGATGCTGGATGAGGAAGAATCTGTGGCATTATTTGGAGTGACAGGCCGTTCTCCCAGTGTCCTGGGCAACATTTCTTCCTCAAAATCAATTTAATGGCCATTCATCCCATTACTGTTTGTGGGGCTTTGCTGTGTTCAAAATGGCAACTTTTTTTTCGAACACAACAGTCAAAGCTTTTGAAATAATTCACTCCATGTGAAGCCCTTTCAGATCTTTCTGAGAGACAATGTTCCCTGGACACTTGCTTGAGTTCCTACTCACTCAGGCAACTGTATTGTCGCACTATGGCCTCATATAAGAAAGGCGGGGTGGTGATGTTGTGGTTCTGATACTTAGCTAACTATCCAGAAGTCAGGAGTTCAAATCCCGCCATGGCAAAAGTGAAATTTAATTTGATCAATCTGGTCATTTGTGAGCTGGCACCGTGATACCTGCCGCATTGTTCTAGAAACTCAGTTCACTGGCGCCCTTCAGGGAAGGGGAACTGCCAGCTCTTCGCCGGTCTTACCTACATGCCACTCCAGTCCCGCACCATATGGTTGACTCAATGCCCTCTAAAGCGGCCGAGCAGTAGTCAATCCGCTGTAAAACAAATCACTTGAGAGCCCAAGGATAGGCAATGAAGGTGGAACCGATCATGTCCTGAAAACAAGTCCATTTAGAAAACAAACACACATATTTCAACAGTGCCTGATCAAGAGTCCCAGGAACACCTTCACATGTTTGACAAGGAACTACTCTGAAATTACTTGAATGTTGGCAAGGTGAACTCTGTTTGGCCCATTGGGTTGCGCTGTTGCCACTGAAGAGTGTCCAGTGCTCAATTCCAATTGTCCAGAGAGCTATTAACCTCAGTTTCCAGCTCCCTGGACATTAAGGAACTCATGGCGCCATTGAAGGAGAACGAGAGCCTTGTCCTGGCTAACATTCCTTCTCTTGGACAACACAAGCAGTCCTTTTTAACAGCTATTCAGCCATGTTCTTCATTGTTTGTAAGCTAGGTGGCTGAAATATCATTGGGTTTAAATCAACTTCCTTTTTTGCAACACAGCAATGGCAGCATCATTGTTGATCATGATGTAATCATCAACAGCCCACCAGAATATTCTGACTTCCTCAATAATACGGTTAAAGAAATTCAAGCAAAGCTGAAAGATACAAATTGCACCACTTCAACAGGAGGTAGGAGTCAAACTTGAAGGACCAAGGTGATCGTCTTTAAACTCTGTGCAAAGGAAGCTTTTGTATGTATTTAACCCCGTGCTGTGCCTGCCCTGGGAGTGTTTGATGGGACAGTGTAGAGGGAGCTTTACTCTGTATCTAACGCCGTGCTGTACCTGCCCTAGGAGTGTTTGATGGGACAGTGCAGAGGGAGCTTTACTCTGTATCTAACACCGTGCTGTACCTGCCCTGGGAGTGTTTGATGGGACAGTGTAGAGGGAGCTTTACTCTGTATCTAACCCCGTGCTGCACCTGCCCTGGGAGTGTTTGATGGGACAGTGTAGAGGGAGCTTTACTCTGTATCTAACACCGTGCTGTACCTGCCCGAGGAGTGTTTGATGGGACAGTGTAGAGGGAGCTTTACTCTGTATCTAACACCGTGCTGTACCTGCCCTGGGAGTGTTTGATGGGACAGTGTAGAGGGAGCTTTACTCTGTATCTAACCCTGAGCTGTACCTGCCCTGGGAGTGTTTGATGGGACAGTGTAGAGGGAGCTTTACTCTGTATCTAACCCCGTGCTGTACCTGCCCTGGGAGTGTTTGATGGGACAGTGTAGAGGGAGCTTTACTCTGTATCTAACCCGTGCTGCACCTGACATGGGAGTGCTGGATGGGACAGTGTAGAGGGAGCTTTTCTGTGTTCAATTCCACAGCACTAATATCCCTCACCTTAATCAGCAGAAAATTCAGAAAATAAATCTCCCAGCCCAGCAGTTAGAAACATAGAAAACATAGAAACATAGAAAATAGGTGCAGGAGTAGGCCATTCGGCCCTTCAAGTCTGCACCGCCATTCAATGAGTTCATGGCTGAACATGCAACTTAGTACCCCATTCCTGCTTTCTCGCCATACCCCTTGATCCCCCTAGTAGTAAGGACTACATCTAACTCCTTTTTGAATATATTTAGTGAATTGGCCTCAACAACTTTCTGTGGTAAAGAATTCCACAGATTCACCACTCTCTGGGTGAAGAAGTTTCTCCTCATCTCGGTCCTAAATGGCTTACCCCTTATCCTTAGACTGTGACCCCTGGTTCTGGACTTCCCCAACATTGGGAACATTCTTCCTGCATATAACCTGTCTAAACCCATCAGAATTTTAAATGTTTTTATGAGATCCCCTCTCATTCTTCTGAACTCCAGTGAATACAAGCCCAGTTGATCCAGTCTTTCTTGATATGTCAGTCCCGCCATCCCGGGAATCAGTCTGGTGAACCTTCGCTGCACTCCCTCAATAGCAAGAATGTCCTTCCTCAAGTTAGGAGACCAAAACTGTACACAATACTCCAGGTGTGGCCTCACCAAGGCCCTGTACAACTGTAGTAACACCTCCCTGCCCCTGTACTCAAATCCCCTCGCTATGAAGGCTAACATGCCATTTGCTTTCTTAACCGCCTGCTGTACCTGCTTGCCAACCTTCAATGACTGATATACCATGACACCCAGGTCTCGTTGCACCTCCCCTTTTCCTAATCTGTCACCATTCAGATAATAGTCTGACGCTGTTTTTACCACCAAAGTGGATAACCTCACGTTTATCCACATTATACGTCATCTTCCATGCATTTGCCCACTCACCTAACCTATCCAAACACTCTGCAGCCTCATAGCATCCTCCTCGCAGCTCACACTGCCACCCAACTTAGTGTCATCCGCAAATTTGGAGATACTACATTTAATCCCCTTGTCTAAATCATTAATGTACAATGTAAACAGCTGGGGCCCCAGCACAGAACCTTGCGGTACCTCACTAGTCACTGCCTGCCATTCTGAAAAGTACCCATTTACTCCTACTCTTTGCTTCCTGTCTGCCAACCAGTTCTCAATCCATGTCAGCACACTACCCCCAATCCCATGAGCTTTAACTTTGCACATTAATCCCTTGTCGAAAGCCTTCTGAAAGTCTAAATACGCCACATCAACTGGTTCTCCCTTGTCCACTCTACTGGAAACATCCTCAAAAAATTCCAGAAGATTTGTCAAGCATGGTTTCCCTTTCACAAATCCATGCTGACTTGGACCTATCATGTCATCTCTTTCCAAATGCGCTGCTATGACATCCTTAATAATTGATTCCATCATTTTACCCACTACCGATTTCAGGCTGACCGGTCTGTAATCCCCTGTTTTCTGACTCCCTTCTTTTTTAAAAAGTGGAGTTACATTGGCTACCCTCCACTCCATAGGAACTGATTCAGAGTCTATGGAATGTTGGAAAATGACTGTCAGTGCATCCGCTATTTCCAAGGCCACCTCCTTAAGTACTCTGGGACGCAGACCATCAGGCCCTGGGGATTTATCAGCCTTCAATCCCATCAATTTCCCCAACACAATTTCCCGACGAATAAGGATTTCCCTCAGTTCCTCCTTCTTACTAGACCCTCTGACCTCTTTTTTATCTGGAAGGTTGTTTGTGTCCTCCTTAGTGAATACCGAACCAAAGTACTTGTTCAATTGGTCTGCCATTTCTTTGTTCCCCGTTATGACTTCCCCTGATTCTGACTGCAGGGGACCTACGTTTGTCTTTACTAACCTTTTTCTCGTTACATATCTATAGAAGCTTTTGCAGTCCATCTTAATGTTCCCTGCAAGCTTCCTCTCGTACTCTATTTTCCCTGCCCTAATCAAACCCTTTGTCCTCCTCTGTTGAGTTCTAAATTTCTCCCAGTCCCCAGGTTCGCTGCTATTTCTGGCTAATTTGTATGCCACTTCCTTGGCTTTAATACTATCCCTGATTTCCCTTGCTAGCCATGGTTCAGCCACCTTCCCTTTTTTATTTTTACGCCAGACAGGGATGTACAATTGTTGCAGTTCATCCATGCAGTCTCTAAATGTATGCCATTGCCCATCCACAGTCAACCCCCTAAGTATCATTCGCCAATCTATCCTAGCCAATTCACGCCTCATACCTTCAAAGTTACCCTTCTTTAAGTTCTGGACCATGGTCTCTGAATTAACTGTTTCATTCTCCATCCTAATGTAGAATTCCACCATATTATGGTCACTCTTCCCCAAGGGGCCTCACACGAGATTGCTAATTAATCCTCTCTCATTACACAACACCCAGTCTAAGATGGCCTCCTCCCTAGTTGGTTCCTCGACATGTTGGTCTAGAAAACCATCCCTTATGCACTCCAAGAAATCCTCCTCCACCCTATTGCTTCCAGTTTGGTTAGCCCAATCTATATGCATATTAAAGTCACCCATGATAACTACTGCACCTTTATTGCATGCACTCCTAATTTCCTGTTTGATGCCCTCCCCAACATCACTGCTACTGTTTGGAGGTCTGTACACAACTCCCACTAACCTTTTTTGCCCTTTGGAGTTCTGCAGCTCTACCCATATAGATTCCACATCATCCAAGCTAATGTCCTTCCTAACTATTGCATTAATCTCCTCTTTAACCAGCAATGCTACCCCACCTCATTTTCCTTTTATTCTATCCTTCCTGAATGTTGAATACTCTTGGATGTTGAGTTCCCAGCCCTGATCATCCTGGAGCCACATCTCTGTAATCCCAATCACATCATATCTGTATGTATTGGAGTGTGTATTATCCTCTTCTACTTTGTAATAAGTGATTCACATAATCTTGTATTTTAAACTGCAGATGCCTGTTCTGGATTCACATTTGACACTAAATACGCAAAGGTGGAAGAGGCCGTCGTGATTGGTAAGGGGTGCAATTTTTTTTATTGTTATCAATACTGTTGCAATATTAATGTTGTGTACCTATTAATGAATAAACTGGAAGGAAATATAAATCTATATATATGCGCAACTTTTTTAGTACTTTTGAGACTTTGCAGAAACTGTTTCCACTGGCGCGTGGGTTGGTAAGCAGAGGACACAGATTTAAGATTATTGGCAAAAGAACCAGAGGGGAGGAGGAGAATTTGGCAGATGGAGTATAATCTGCGAAAATGTGAGATTATCCAAACTGGCAGAAAAAATAGAAAAACAAATTATAATTTAAATGGAGAAAAATTGCAAAGTGTTGAAGTACAGAGGGACCTGGGGATCCTTGTGCATGAAACACAAAAAGTTAGCATGCAGGTACAGCAAGTAATCAGGAAGGCAAATGGAATGTTGGCCTTTATTGAAAGGGGGATGGAGTATAAAAGCAGAGAAGTCCTGCTACAACTGTATCGACTATTGGTGAGGCCACACCTAGAACACTGCGTGCAGTTTTGGTTTCCATATTTACGAAAGGACATACTTGCTTTGGAGGCAGTTCAGAGAAGGTTCACTCGGTTGATTCCGGGGATGAGGGGGTTGACTTATGAGGAAAGGTTGAGTAGGTTGGGCCTCTACTCATTGGAATTCAGAAGAATGAGAGGTGATCTTATCGAAACATATAAGATTATGAGGAGGTTTGACAAGGTGGATGCAGAGAGGATGTTTCCACTGATGGGGGAGACTTGAACTAGAGGGCATGATCTTAGAATAAGGGACCGCCCATTTAAAACTGAGGTGAAGAGAAATGTTTTCTCTCAGAGGGTTGTAAATCTGTGGAATTCGCTGCCTTAGAGAGCTGTGGAAGCTGGGACATTGAATAAATTTAAGACAGAAATAGACAGTTTCTTAAATGATAAGGGGATAAGGGGTTATGGGGAGTGTGCGGGGAAGTGGACCCTGAGTCCATGATCGGATCAGACATGATAGTATTAAATGGCAGAGCAGGCTCGAGGGGCCAAATGGCCAACTCCTACTCCTATTTCTTATGTTCTTATGTAATCTTTTTGATGTGCTGCCTGAAAAGGTTATGGGGAAAGAGCTGGAGGATAGGACTAATTGTCCAAGACACGATGAGCTAAACAGCCTTCTTCTGTGCTGTAAGCTTCCATGATCCTAAGTGTGACAGATACATACTAGATGTGAAATGTCTATAAAATATTTAAAATCATGTCTGCATGCACTTGCTGTCTACAGATCCTTACTTCCATTTGTCACGATTTTACCACACTTTTTGCACAAAATTTGTACAAATGTAGACGTAGGAATTGATATCGGAAACAGTTGACAGGGATTGAGTGCAGAAGTGCGATTTTTAATGTATTACAGCTCGATAATAACTTGTACTTTTTTTTTAGCATCAACAGATGACTGTACTTCACTGGTTCCCGACAATTTAAAGCAATATTATAAACTGGTTTTGACCGGTACCAAGGCCATATGTGCTTCAGTCTGCAATGCAGCAAGGAACGACTCTATGAAATGTGGGAGTGGAAAGTGTGAAATCAAAAGTGATGGACCCTCATGCTTGTAAGACTGAACAATTAAATAAACCTTGTTCCCCATATCCTTATATACCTTTATAGCCCTATTATAATGCACTTCAGTGCTGTACTAAGGGAGTGCTGCACTGTCGGGATTGCCATCTTTAGGATAAGGTGTTAACCGAGGCCTCGTCTGCCTTCTCAGGTGGATGTAAAAGATCCCATGGCACTATTTTGAAGATGAGCAGGGATGTTTTCCCCAGTGTCCTGGGCCAATATTTATCCCTCATCACTAAAAACAGATTTTCTGCTCATTATCTCATTGCTGCTTGTGGGATCTTGCAGTGCGCAAATGTGCGGTGTTTTCTCTATTACAACAGTCACTGGCTGTAAAGCACTTTGGACGTCCTGAGTTTGTGAAAAACTCGATATAAATCCAAGTGTTTCTTTCCATAAAGTATCATATTAGCCACTAACTGACTTCTAATTGAATAATGTGCCTCTAACTGAACAACTAGCCTCTAACTGACACAGGAAAGAACAGCCATTACACTGTGGAGCCTCAAAGTAACACACCAGGTTAAGCACGCAATAATAAATCATGTGTTACATGTTATGAATCTCGTGTCCTCAGAACCCTGATGTAGAAAAATGGCAATTTTTTTTACCATGGCCACCACCTCCCCTTTAGCCTGCAGCCCGGTTCACGTCCCCATGTTCGTAATGGTAGATTTTTCTCTTCATTTCTTCCCAGCTGTGACATGACTCAAGACTACTGGTACTTCGGAGATTTCTGTAACACCCCGATTCATAAGAACGGGTTCATCGGTGGTTTATCAGTGACAGTGATCCTGCTTATTCTGAGCATTTTGGCCCTCATAGTCTATCAGGTGAAATTTCGAAAGGCCACGAATCAATACCGCAAACAAAGGTACGATAAAATATGACCCTCTAAATGGCTCTGTATCTTTGCATTTCCTTGTAAAATTAAATAGTGATCTTGAAAAAAAAATGTTTTGAGGCGGTAACATCCGGGAGGATGAACATTCGGCACCACCCCTGAAAGGAAATGGATCACAAAATAATGCACTCCACTTCCTTTCTGGGGTGGTTGTGCAGCGGATGGGTTGGGAGCGGGACACAGCACTACACACTGGGTCGCGTAGCACTGGCACATAGGTGGGGCTCTTCCCTTCATTAAAGGGAAGGACCCAAGCTGCAAACTCTGCAGGTAAGAACCGGGCCTCCATGGACCACTGGGGGGCGGGGGGGGGGGGGTACCATGCCAACAAACCGGCACTCAAGCACAGAGCCGAGCAGAATGGGCGGCACGGACCTCATGATTGCAGCGCCAAGGGGGCACTGAAGAAAAATGGCAATTTTTTTTAGCATGGCCACCACCTCCCCTTTAGCCTGCAGCCCGGTTCACGTCCCCATGAGCTGTAGCTGGCATCACCCACTGCAGCTTTAGGGGGCACTCCCCAATTTTTGTTCCAGGGCAAAAACAGGGCGCTGCGCATGGTGATGACGTTATCGGCAGCACAGCGGAGCAGGGTGCTGCAAGTTACTGCTGCCGCCAAACTCCCGTGGAATTTAGTGGGAGTCGTTAGCGGCGCCGCCCCCTGGCAAAAACTAATTTGCGCCTAGGGGCGCTGACGGGAGGCGCAAACAACCCAAATTTTTAGGCCAACGTCTCTCTTGATAAATATCTGTAAGATGCTCTGGCGTGGTCTGTAAATGCACCACGTGGTGAGCCACTGAGCCATACAGACCAGGGCTCAGGTTACACTCACCCCAGGTGTATTTAACAATTACATCACTGGTGCAACTACACCGGATACTTTGTACAGATCTGGTCGCCGCAGTTCAGAAAGGATAGTGCAGCTTTTGAAAGGATAGAGAGAGAGAAACCAGAATGTTTGAGGGGATGGAGGGATTAGATTATAAGGAGCAATTATGTAAACTGGGCATATTCTCATTAGTAAAGAAGGCTGACAGGTGATATGACTGCTGGTTTTGGGTTCTAAAGGCGCTAGATAATATGGACCATGACAAGCTTGCCTAGAACAGGAGAACCAGAGGACACAGCCTGCACTTTAAGAAGGGACAAATTCAAAACTAATTTGCCGAAACAGCATTTCACTGATGCAGTGTCAAACTATGGAACAGGATCCCTAGGGAGATGGCGTAAACAGTTACTATTAATTCATTCAAATACAAATGAGATAGATTTCTTTCAGAAAATAACATTTTGGGATACAGTATGTGAGTAATTTGAGACATGGCATGTGGTAAGTGTAGCTTGGGGGAAACAAGTGACTTTGGACCTAGGGTTCTCAAAGCTTTCTATGTTCTCCATGCAATTGCTATTCTTGAGTTTCTTGGTGGGACTGAAGTACAGTATATTACTGAATGCAACATATTCCATTTTCCACACCAGCATTGTTGTGACCTCTTGAACTAAGTTGCTAAGATGGTGCAAGGATTGGAAGGACAGTGTGTCGACCCACCTGGTCATCTCGGCCCCTACATTCCCCTTTCTCGAAGTGTAATCCTCTGACGCTTGTGTACTTTAACAGAGATGATGAACAAAACAAAAATATATCGGAGAAGTGGGCAGCAGATGACTGGGAATGGCAGAGTCCTGGATCCATAACTATGGTTAACAGAGACACCACAGGCATTGACGGTAATGCTGATATTTACAACATCTTTCAATTTTACCAGAACTTTACATAGATATGCACCGGCAATAGAATGGTCAAGAATGCATCAGATTTGAGCCGGTTGGTATAGAAAAGTTGGCCTTGATGAGGGGATGCTTCGAAAATAAAGTTGTGTGTACACAGTGAGCAGCAGCCTGGAGATTATCGTTATAGTAAATGAGTCAATGGCATGGAAAAAGATAAACCAATCGCCAAAACCATGAGGTCAAACTTTGGTAAAAATTTAAGTGTCTCCTGTACCTGAAGGTGGAACAAACCACTGATAGAAAGGCGAATAGATTGTTCAACACATTCAGAAAAAAAGGCTTGTGATGACTGCAGGGGAGCTTACTCGGTTAACGAGTCGTATCACATCCCTCTCTGTTTAACAGGGACAGTACCCGCGATGGGTCACCGTCTCCGCTGAGATTGCGGAATTCTCCCCAATTTGCGTCCATGCGATGGCATCACCCCGGGTTATTTCCAGATCTTTTGTTTTACTGCTTTAATCTTTGGAAGGATAAAATGTTAACATACATCCCCAGTGTAAAGTTGGTTGCAGCACTGCAGCAGTTTCAGGTACACAAGCAGCTGTATAGAATGTTTCAACACAAAGAGCCCATTCGACCCAGCTCCCTGAAAAAGCTAATACAAAAGCAAAATACTGCAGATGCTGGAATCTGAAATAAAAACAGAAAATGCTGGAATTCTCAGCAGATCAGGCAGCACCTGTGGAGAGAAAAGCAGAGTTAATGTTTCAGGTTGGTGACCCTTTGTCAGAATTGGTGAGTGTTTGAAAAGAACACACACTGAAAGGGGGAGGGGAAGAAACCACTAAAGGGAAGGTCTGTGATAGGGTGGAAGGCAGGAGAAATTAGAGAGACAAAAGGGATGATGGGCCGAATTGAAATAATGTCAGGAATTAGAAAAACATTAGTCAAGACAGACCAGAAGGCTGTAAAGTGCCTAAACGAAAGATGAGGTGCTGTTCCTCGAGCTTGTGTTGAGGGGGCAGAGATTTACTAGGATGTGCCTGGAATGGAGAATCTTAGCTATGAGGACAGATTGGATAGGCTGGGTTTGTTCTCATTGGAACAGAGGAGGCTGAGAGAAGCCCTCATCAAGGTGTACACAATATTGAGGGGCCTAGATATAGTGGTTAACAAGGGCTTATTTCCCTTGGTGGAGGGGTCAATTACAAGGGGGCATCGTATTAAGGTGGTTGGTGGAAGGTTCAGATTTGAGGGGAAGCTTCTTTACGCAGAGGGTTTTGGGGGTCTGGAACTCACTGCCTGGAAGAGTGGTGGATGCAGAAACCCTCACCACATTTAAAAGGTGCTTGGATGGACACTTAAACCTAGAGCTGGAAAGTGGGATTAGACTAAATATATTCAAAAAGGAGTTAGATATAGTCCTTACTACTAAGGGGATCAAGGGGTATGGCGAGAAAACAGGAATGGGGTACTGAGGGTGCATGTTTAGCCATAAACTCATTGAATGGCGGTGCAGGCTCGAAGGGCCGAATGGCCTACTCCTGCACCTATTTTCTATGTTTTCTATGTTTCTAGAATGGATAACCTCTTGTTGGCTGGCACAGATATAATGGTAAGTGCTGCAGGGAATCGAATACAGACAGGGTGATCTCCTGGACTAGTTTCGATCACCTGGATGGGGCGGAGAGGAATTTTCCACGATTTTTTCCCCCTAATTGGCCTGGATTTTTATCTGGTTTTTGCCTCTCCCAGGAGATCACATGGCTCCGGTTGGGGTGGAGTGTAGAATGTTTCGGTATAAGGGGTTTCGCTATTGTGTGAGGTGGGCTGGTTGGGCTGGGTATTCTTTACCTTTCCGCCATTGTTCATAAGTTTATTTGTAACCTTCAGAGCTGCTGACCAAGGGCTATGTGGCTCTTTGTTGGCCAGTGCGTACACGATGGACCGAAATGGCCTCCTTCTGCGCTGTAAATTTCTATGTTTCTTTGATGTTCTCTAATTACCGGCTCACTGACCAATGGAAATAATTGTCCCCCCACCCCTCCAATTTACCTTGCTAAAACCTCCTCTGATTTTGGACAACTCTATCAGATCACTTCTTAACCTTCTTTGTCCTAATGAAAAAAGATCCAGTTTCTGTAGTCTTCCCTTCATAACTAAAGCCTCTCAACCCTGGCTCGGTAGGTAACACTCTTGCCTCTGAGTCAAAAGGTTGTAGGTTCAGGTACATAGGATAGGAGTACTTAGGATATAAGAACATAAGAACATAAAAAAATAGGAGCAGGAGTAGGCCATACGGCCCCTCGAGTCTGCTCCGCCATTTAATACGATCATGGCTGATCTGATCATGGACTCAGCTCCACTTCCCTGCCCGCTCCCCATAACCCCTTATCGGTTAAGAAACTGTCTATTTCTGTCTTAAATTTATTCAATGTCCCAGCTTCCACAGCTCTCTGAGGCAGTGAATTCCACAAATTTACAATCCTCTGAGAGAAGAAATTTCTCCTCATCTCAGTTTTAAATGGGCAGCCCCTTATTCTAAGATCATGCCCCCTAGTTCGAGTCTCCCCCATCAGTGGAAACATCCTCTCTGCATCCACCTTGTCGAGCACCCTCATAATCTTATACGTTTTGATAAGATCACTTCTCATTCTTCTGAATTCCAATGAGTAGAGGCCCAACCTCCTCAACCTTTCCTCATAAGTCAACCCCCTCAACTCCGGAATCAACCGAGTGAACCTTCTCTGAACTGCCTCCAAAGCAAGTATATCCTTTCGTAAATATGGAAACCAAAACTGCACGCAGTGTTCCAGGTGTGGCCTCACCAATACCCTGTCCAACTGTAGCAAGACTTCCCTGCTTTTATACTCCATCCCCTTTGCAATAAAGGCCAAGATACCATTGGCCTTCCTGATCACTTGCTGTACCTGCATACTAACCTTTTGTGTTTCATGCACAAGTACCCCAGGTCCCGTTGTACTGCAGCACTTTGCAATCTTTCTCCATTTAAATAATAACTTGCTCTTTGATTATTTTTTGCCAAAGTGCATGACCTCACACTTTCCAACATTATACTCCATCTGCCAAATTTGTGCCCACTCACTTAGCCTGTCTATGTCCTTTTGCAGATTTGTTGTGTCCTCCTCACACCTTGCTTTTCCTCCCATCTTTGTATCATCAGTGAACTTGGCTACGTTACACTCGGTCCCTTAATATAGATTGTAAATAGTTGGGGTCCCAGCACTGATCCCTGATATATGGCACAGAAACAGGCCATTCGGCCCAACCAATCCATGCCGGCGTTTATGCTCCACTCAAGCCTCCTTCTGTCTTTCATCATCTAAATCTATCAGCATAACCTTCTATTCGCTTCTCCTTCATATGCTGGTTTAGCCTCCCCTTAAATGCATCCATACTATTCGCCTCAACCCCTCCCTGTGGTAGCGGGTTCCACATTCTCACCACTCTTTGGGTAAAGAAGTTTCTTCTGAATTCCCTATTGGATTTCTTGGTGATTATCTTATATCGATGGCCTCTACTTATGTTCTTCCCCACAAGTTCATTTTCTCTGTATCCTCTCTATCAAAACCTTTCATAATGTTAAAGACCTCTATTAGATCACCCTTGAGCCATCTTTTTTCAGGAGAATAGAGACCTAGCCTATTCATCCTTTCCTGATGTGTATACCCTCACATTTCTGGTATCATCCTTATAAATCTTCTTTGCACCCTAGACATTGCCTCTATATTCTTTTTATAATATGGTGACCAGAACTGTACGCAGTACTCCAAGCGTGGTCTAACCAAGGTTCGATACAGGGTTAGCATAACTTTCCTACTTTTCAATTCTATACCACTAGAAATAAACCCAAGTTCTTGGTTTGCTTTTTTTTATGGCCTTGCTAACCTGTGTCGCATTTAATGATTTGTGTATTTATACTCTAAGATCCCTTTGTTCCTCTACCCCACCTAGACTTGCACCCTCCCAGTAATAAGTGACCTCCCTATTCTTCCTACCAAAATGTCATACCTCACATTTATCTGTTTTGAACTTAATTTGCCAATTATATGCCCATTCAGCAAGTTTATTAATATCCCCCTGTAATTTGTTGCAGTCCTCCTCAGTATTGACTTCTAAGGGTCTCTAAAACTGGATTCAATATTCATATTGAAAGCCAAGCTACTGATTTGAAAATATCTCGGAGCTCTGGACTGTATTTAAGTAAGAGGGGTAAACCCAGACCCCATGGAGAATTTCAAGTTGGTTAGACTGCAGTCTGCAAAGCCAAGTTTAATGTTCACAGATGAGCATCCCGAGAACTTTCTTTAAAACTTTAATTGAAATATTTAAAACAGCAGGGGACAGTAGTGGTTCTGTGCACTCTCTCTATCTGCTAGCTCCTTTGTCGCTGGGTGGAGGACAATGCGCAGCTGGTAGTATGACTTGAATTTGCCAGCTGCTCCTCACACTCCAGAGCCACCCGTGTGATAGAGGCAGTTTGTGTGACCCTGCAAAAATGTAATATAAGAATCACTTCTAGCTCCTTCTCTTTTGAATGGAACATAGAAAATAGGTGCAGGAGTAGGCCATTCGGCCCTTCGAGCCTGCACCACCATTCAATAAGATCATGACTGATCATTCCCTCAGTACCCCTTTCTCTCCATACCCCTTGATCCCTTTAGCCATAAGGGCCATATCTAACTCCCTCTTGAATATATCCAATGAACTGACATCAACAACTCTCTGCGGTAGGGAATTCCACAGATTTGAAGAAGTTTCTCCTCATCTCGGTCCTAAATGGCTAACTCCTTACCCTTAGACTGTGTTCCCTGGTTCTGGACTTCCCCAACATCGGGAACATTCTTCCCGCATCTAACCTGTCCAGTCCCGTCAGAATCTTATACGTTTCTATGGGATCCCCTCTCATCCTTCTAAACTCCAGTGTATAAAGGCCCAGTCGATCCAGTCTCTCCTCATATGTCAGTCCAGCCATCCCAGGAATCAGTCTTGTGAACCTTCGCTGCACTCCCTCAATAGCAAGAATGTCTTTCCTCAGATTAGGAGACCAAACTGAACACAATATTCCAGGTGAGGCCTCACCAAGGCCTTGTACAGCTGCAGTGAGACCTCCCTGCTCCTATACTCAAATCCCCTAGCAATGAAGGCCAACATACCATTTGAATTCTTCACCGCCTGCTATACCTGCATGCCAACTTTCAATGATTGATGAACCATGACACCAAGGGGCATTGCACCTCCCCTTTTCCTAATCTGCCGCCATTCAGATAATATTCTACCTTCGTGTTTTTGCCCCCAAAGTGGATAACCTCACATTTATCCACATTATACTGCATCTGCCATGATTTTGCCCACTCACCTAACCTGTCCAAGTCACCCTGCAGCCTCTTAGCATCCTCCTCACAGCTCACACCGCCACCCAGTTTAGTGTCATCTGCAAACTTGGAGATATTACACTCAATTCCTTCATCTAAATCATTGATATATATTGTAAAGAGCTGGGGTCACAGCATTGAGCCCTGCGGCACCCCACTAGTCACTGACCGCCATTCTGAAAAGAACCCGTTTATCCCGACTCTCTGCTTCCCGTCTGCCAACCAGTTCTTATCCACTTCAGTATATTACCCCCAATACCATATGCTTTGATTTTGCACACTAATCTCTTGTGTGGGACCTTGTCAAAAGCCTTTTGAAAGTCCAAATACACCACATCCACTGGTTCTCCCTTGTCCACTCTACTAGTTACATCCTCAAAAAATTCCGGTAGATTTGTCGAGCATGATTTCCCTTTCATACATCCATGCTGACTTGGACCGATCCTGTCACTGCTTTCCAAATGCGCAGCTATTTCATCTTTAATAATTGATTCCAACATTTTCCCCACTACTGATGTCAGGCTAATCAGTCTATAATTCCCCGTTTTCTCTCTCCCTCCTTTTTTCAAAAGTGGTGTTACATTAGCTACCCTCCAGTCCATAGGAACTGATCCAGAGTTGATAGACTGTTGGAAAATGATCACCAATGCATCCACTATTTCTTGGGCCACTTCCTTAAATACTGATTTATCGGCCTTCAATCCCATCAATTTCCCTAGCACAATTTCCCGTCGAATAAGGATATCCTTCAGTTCCTGCTTCTCACTAGATCCTCGGTCCCCTAGTACTTCCGGGAGGTTATTTGTGCCTTCCTTCATGAAGACAGAACCAAAGTATTTGTTCAACTGGTCTGCCATTTCTTTGTTCCCCATTATAAATTCACCTGAATCTGACTGCAAGGGACCTACGTTTGTCTTCACTAATCTTTTTCTCTTCACATATCTATAGAAGCTTTTGCAGTCAGTTTTTATGTTCCCGGCAAGCTTCCTCTCATACTCTATTTTCCCCCTCCTAATTAAACCTTTTGTCCTCCTCTGCTGAATTCTAAATTTCTTCCAGTCCTCAGGTTTGTTGCTTTTTCTGGCCAATTTATATGCCTCTTCCTTGGATTTAACACTATCCTTAATTTCCCTTGTTAACTACAGTTGAGCCACCTTCCCCGTTTTATTTGTACAAGCCTTGGTGAGGCCTCACCTGGAATATTGTGTTCAGTTTTGGTCTCCTCATCTGAGGAAGGACATTCTTGCTATTGAGGGAGTGCAGCGAAGGTTCACCAGACTGATTCCTGGGATGGCAGGACTGACATATGAGGGACTGAATCAACTGGGCCTTTATACATTGGAATTTAGAAGGAAGAGAGGGGATCTCATAGAAACATATACAATTCTGACGGGATGGGACAGGTTAGATGCGGGTAGAATATTCCCGATGTTGGGGAAGTCCAGAACCAGGGGACACAGTCTTAGGATAAGGGGTAGGCCATTTAGGACTGAGATGAGGAGAAATCTTCACTCAGAGAGTTGTTAACCTGTGGAATTCTCTGCCGCAGAGAGTTGTTGATGCCAGTTCATTGGATATATTCAAAAGGGAGTTAGATATGGCACTTACGGCTAAGGGGATCAAGGGGTATGGAGAGAAAGCAGGAAAGGGGTACTGAGGGAATGATCAGCCATGATCTTACTGAATGGTGGTGCAGGCTCGAAGGGCCGAATGGTCTACTCCTGCACCTATTTTCTATGTTTCTATGTGTGCAAATTGGCTGCTGCATTCCCTACTTTACAACAGTAACTACATTTTAAAAAGTACTTCATTGGCTGTAAAGCGCTTTGGGATGTCCGGTGGTTGTGAAAAGTGCTATATAAATGCAAGTCTTTATTTATTTGATGAAAAATCCCTCATCCGTTATTTCAACAAAGGGACTTAGTAGATCCAATCGCCAATCTTATGCAGCATGGTTACAGAGCAATGCTCTTTATATTCTAGTCGTTACCCTACTTGTGGTACTTTCCAATAAGGTCCTGGCCGACTTGTCAGGTGGCAAAAGGATCCCGCGGCAGTATTGAAAGAGCAAGATCAACCCGCTGTCCTGGCCAACATTCCCCCATCAACCAACACCAACAGTTCCACTGGTCATTTACCTCATTGCTGATTGTGGGATCTTGATGTGTGCACATTGGCTGTCGCGTTTCCTACATTGCGGCAATTCGAAAGTACTTCACTGGCTGTAACACGCTTTGGGATGCCGAGGATGTGAAAGTTGCCATATGCAGACAAGATTGTTTTTCCCTGACTTAATGACCATTGTATATGTTTATAATACAGGTGCGACAGGTGAAGGGGAATCGTCCACCTATTCCATGAGCAATACAAAACCGATACCCGAATCTGTCTTCACCACTATGGAGGTTTGTGTTTAAACTGTTGTTTGGCTATGATAATATAATGGGCCAGTTGGACGACCACTGTCACATTGACACAAGTGATCTACAGATTAGTCTCTGCTTGTAACTCTTTGAGGACAGAACAGGTTATCATGGTCAGAAAATTCAGCAGGAATTTACTGGCTCTCTTTTCTCAAAAAGCCAGGTGCAAAAATCTGCATGTGCGATGATAAAAAAACATAGAAAATAGCTGCTGGAGTAGGCCATTCGGCCCTTCGAGCCTGCACCACCATTCAATAAGATCATGGCTGATCATTCCCTCAGGAGCCCTTTCTTGCTTTCTCTCCATACCCCTTGATCCCTTTAGCTGTAAGAACATACATAAGAACATAAGAACATAAGAATTAGGAACAGGAGTAGGCCATCTAGCCCCTCGAGCCTGCTCCGCCATGCAACAAGATCATGGCTGATCTGGCTCCACTTACCCGCCCGCTCCCCATAACCCTTAATTCCCTTATTGGTTAAAAATCTATCTATCTGTGATTTGAATACATTTAATGAGCTAGCCTCAACTGCTTCCTTGGGCAGAGAATTCCACAGATTCACAACCATCTGGGAGAAGAAATTCCTTCTCAACTCGGTTTTAAATTGGCTCCCCCATATTTTGAGGCTAGGCCCCCTAGTTCTAGTCTCCCCGACCAGTGGAAACAACCTCTCTGCCTCTATCTTGTCTATACCTTTCATTATTTTGAATGTTTCTATTAGATCACCCCTCATCCTTCTGAACTCCAACGAGTAAACACCCAGTCTACTCAATCTATCAACATCAGGTAACCCCCTCATCTCCGGAATCAGCCTAGTGAATTGTCTCTGTACCCCCTCCAAAGCTAGTATATCCTTCCTTAAGTAAGGTGACCAAAACTGCACGCAGTACTCCAGGTGCAACCTCACCAATACCCTGTACAGTTGCAGCAGGACCTCCCTGCTTTTGTACTCCATCCCTCTCGCAAAGAAACTGTTCTGTAGGCCAGCAGACATCCCATGGCATTGATCATGGTGCAATAGAGGATACAGCGGTATACAGTATAGTGGTGTTACAGCGCTCCAAGTGTCCATAGACTTCGGCTAGTGTCACCGGGACCTGTTTACATATAGAATTTCCATTATACTGGATTACATTGGGCATTCCCAATGTCAAATGTTGACATAAAAAAGAGTGACCAAATATTATGACAACAGCAGGTGAAGTTGTGAACAGGAAATGCAGGCGTACACAAGATTTGTAATATAATGCTAATTGATTTCCTGTGTTGTTGCAAACAGGAGTTCAAACCGTGTAGTCTTTAGATGAATCTGGGTTTAGAGGGCAGGGGATAATTGGACCAGGGAACACAGACATAATGTAGACCCCAAATAAAAAAATTATAATGGGAATGGCCCATGTAAATGTCTCAGGCTGTAAGTATACCCTCTTGCCAGTGCTGGCACTGCAGCGCCTCCACTGGAGGGAGAGTGTAATTACAGTGTGACAAGTTTACATATCCAGTTCCCATTATAAATGTGGACATAGGAATTTGTAATGGAACTAGCTGGCAGGAAATGCATGGAGATGTAAATTTTTTATACAGAGAGAAATAAAGAATTTACCTTTTTCTTTTGCAGGTGACAACTCAGAGGCCACAGATTCATTCATTTCACGCCGCTTCTGAATTATAATATGCTCACATCATCAACCTTTGAATATTCTTAATATGTACCCTTTTCATTTTGTTTTGTGAAGTGAGTGTTTAGTACAATACCACAAGGGGACTCCAGTGTTAAAGTGATTGTGTATTTCTTTGATCTCAGGTGTATGTCTTATAAAACCCAAAAGGAGACACTGGGCTGCCCCACTGCCGGCAAACAAAAAACTGTTGGAACATGGGACATGTTGAAACACAGAAAATGAAGAGGCAGACCTTGATGGGATATAAAGTCTAGCTTAGCATAGTATGCATTTGTTTATTAATATATATTTCCTTTATATATTCACATAGGTAATTACAATAAACTTGTGAGCCAAATGAACTTGGTAGAAAGTTGGTGGGAAAACTAACAGCTAGTTTAACATAGTGAATAGGAAACATTATTGCAGGATCGTGTGTGTGTGTGTGTGTGTGTGTGCGTCATTAATTGAAATGAAGCATTGTCCGGGAACCTGAACATCTACCAGATGAAGAGTTTTTGGATGTAAAAGTTTGAAAGACAAAGAAGTTATTAAACTGCAGCTACACAGAAAAGCAGACAAATAACATTCTGAGGACAGACGAACTAAGGGAAACTACATGACATGCAGCTTCAACTTTGATTCAAAATGGCTATCATGGGAAGATTACTAAAGGTGGGGGGGGGGGGGAGGTGTCATGTTAAGTTAGGCGACAGAAGGAATCCAATCAAGGGAAAACAGGCAAATTTGAGTTCACTACAGGTACAAAATTATATAAAACAGACATTTTGGGGCTGAAATTGCTCCTCTCAAGGCCTGTTACCTCCGCAAATCGGCGGGCACGCTGCAGAGTGGAGGCCGACTTTTCATGAAATGGCCGCTGATAGCCCAATTGCCCTTCCGAGGTTTCCCAGCGGTGCCCCGATCCCCCCCTTACCGCTCCGCTGCTGCCGATCCATGTTAAGTGCGTCATCACTGTACGCACCACCAATCATCCCGCCCTTCCCCGACGGCAAAATTTTGCTCTGAAAATCTTCGGCCCACCCGGCGGTACCAAAACTTGTTTTTTCCCGGTGGTCCAGTGAGGCTGAGGCCTTTTGTAACAGCGGTGCATCTTCCCTTAAAGAGGAGGATGCACTATCGCTGCCGCCATTTTTTTTTGTCGGCCGACTGCCATGTCGGCCCGACAATTATGCCCCCGGGTTCGGTCGGGCCGCCAACAGGCAGCCTGGTACCCCCACTTGGGTGCCAGGGCGCTGGCCCGACTGAAACTCTCCCTGGTGGCCCAGTGGGCTTGAAGTGAAGAGGAGAGCCGCGATGACGTAATCGCGGCGGTAACTCTGCACCGCCATCAACTTCCGCCCCTCAGGTGTTGCCACCGCTGTGTCTCCGCACCTCTAGTGTAGTCACCGCTCCTATTAAGAGCAACTTCCAGATCCGGAAAAAACCCCAACAAAGAGCAGAATTTCGCTCAAGAGGGAACCTCGACCACAGCTGCGGTAAAAACCATTGAAACAGGGTGCGCCCCGTTTCGGACGGGGGGCAATTTTGGCTCCTTCGTCTTTTAAAATTTAGTACAATGTTAGGATGCATTCTTATCTATTTAATCTACTCGCTTGTAAAATGCTTTGCCTATCGACTGAAGAAATAAAGGTACTGAACCTAAAACAACGACTATTTTTGTTACTATTCAAGTAAAGAGACAATGTGAATCTCCTCATTACAAAAATCCCTAACAAGCATGCCCCATTTTTACAGGTACAGGCACAACTAAAAGAAAAATTAATTATAAGAAACAAAGGAAACTTATCAAATTAAATAATAATACAAAAGCAAAATACTGCAGATGCTGGAATCTGGAATAAAAACAAAAAATGCTGGAAATCTCAGCGGGTCAGGCAGCATCTGTGGAGGGAAAGCAGAGTTAACGTTTCGGGTCGATGACCCTTCGTCAGAACTGGAGAGTGTTTGGAAAGAACGGATTCTTAACAAGCACTGAAAGGGGGAGGGAAAGAAAGAACAAAAGGGAAGATCTGTGGAAAATGGGGAGAGATTACAAATTGCTGCGGTACAGAGGAATCTGGGTATTGTGTATGTAGGCACCTTTGCTAATGACTCCATGAGGCTGGGTAAGGTACTTAAACTGTGTAGACTGTAGTCCTTCATTTGCAGCTCCTCGAGTGAGAACACCAAGCCGTAAGCTCCCTTTTATACTGGGTTACCTGCAGGTAACCCTTAGGTCTCCAGCAGCAGCACCCTCTGGTGTACAGGTAAGGTGTGTACAGTGTAAGGTACATTCAGTGTTACAGACATCATATAACAATACAAGCATGCATACAAAACAACACTCCCCCCTATGCACTTTTCAAGTCCTTATTACCATGACCTGGGGAGGTGATCAGTAGGGGCTATGGGAGGTTGTGGTGAGGGCTGTGTGGGTGCCAGGTGTGACCCCTGTACTTGAGGCTGGCCTCACACATTTCCCTCTCTTCACACACAGACCATGTGGGTGCCACTGTTGTGGGATCCCTCAATGGGGTAGCCATTGCAGCAGTGGGTAGGGTACATATCTGTGATGTGGGTAGTTGTGTGGTAATGGGCAGGGCCACAGGACTGTGTGGGCTCTTTGTCCTCCAATTGGGATGAGAGTCTGGTCATCCCACGGTTTGCCAGGAAAGCTGGAGGGTATTGGCCCCTCGGTCCTGGTGGCCCTCGTGGCCAGGGGGTGTAGGGTTGGTCTGGGGCAGGTTGCCAGTGGTGGTGGCTGTGCTGCCCATTGACCACTGTCCCTGTAGTGGGTCTGCTCCCACTGGGTGTGTGTGTGTCCTTCCTGGGGCATCACATTAGTTCCAAAGGTCCAGGCTACATGGTCTGGTAGCCAGCTGGACCTGGAGGTCTCCCACGGGGGGATTCCTCAAGCATTTGCATGGTCCCTGTAGAACCCAGTGTCCTTTAACAGTGTTCTACCTGTATACATGACACCATGGCTCTGGTCATACATAGTCGAGTCTACATTATTGACTGCCTTTACATTTGCATCACTTTTTGGTATCATGGACTCACCAGACATGGTCACATTAGGCATTTCAAACTCTCTGTCATAATCAACACACATAACAAGCTTGATCTTAACCTTGCTTACACAAGCATTCATTTCATTTTTCATGTTAGTTACACCAGCATCACAATTCATGGTTACAGCCTTTTACTGCATTTTCAGCTTTAAAGTCCCTGTCATATTTAAGTTGAAACTATCCCTTTAATTTTTTTTGATTACCGGTCTCCTTAAGGGAGCCTTCCAATCCGATTGGCCGCTTGGTGTCACGTGTCGCTCCTCTAATGCTGCTCTTCGTGGTTTGGTCGGGGCCATTTTGATTGCAAGTTCTTCTCCGAGTGGTGCAGCCGCCATCTTCTAGCTTTCCTCCAGGTAGACTGTGGTGGTCTTTTCTTCCACAGGTTCGGCCATGGACGTCGGGAGTCCTCCTTTCTCGATGATTTTCGCATCTTGGAGTTCTGCCCCAGCCTGGAAGGAGAAGTTTGGGGTTTCGGTCCTGGAGATTTCGCCGTGGTGTGGTCCTGGAGATTTCGCCGCGCAGTCGAGCTGGACGGTGGGATCTCTAGATGCAGCGATGGATCCATGTTTGATGTCGATTGCGGGAGCCCGGAGGCCGTCGCCACTTCGACTGATTTGGATCTGCTTCATCCAATTCCTTCCCAGCAGCGTGGGACCATCGCCGGCAACGATCCACAGGGGAAGTTTGTTCATCACGCCGCCCTGCGAGACTTGGACGTCCACGCTGCCAACGACTAGGATTTTACCTTTGGTGTAGGTGAGCAGCTTCGCTTGGACAGGAGACAGTTTTGGTCGCGTGGCGGGATTCATCCAAATTTTTTCAAAGGTCGTTTGGCTCATCACAGACTGGCTCGCCCCTGTGTCAATCTCCATGGAAACTGGGACCCCGTTGATGTCTACTTCCATCGTCCACGGAGAACTTTCGGTGGAGCAGGTATAAATTCCATACTCTTCTTCCAGGGGTTGAGCAGCTTCATCTTCATGTGTGTCGGAGCCCAGATGATCAGCCAACTCTTCGGTGACGCGGTGAGTAAAGCTTTTTCTGCACATTCTCTGAAGGTGCCCTTTTTCTTTGCAGCCTTTGCAGGTATAGTCTTTGTAGTGGCACTGGTGGGCTCTGTGGTTTCCTCCACAGCGCCAGCACGGGACCATCTGGTTTTCCCCATGTAGCGGACTCAGGGTTGCGGGACTCGGGGCAGCATTTCTGCCTTTAGAAGTAACCATGCAGTGCACGGCACTCGCCGTTTTAGAGTCCTGGGTCAGAATTCGCCTAGAGTCGCCAGCTGAAACCATGTAAGCCTGGCTCACTTGAATTGCTTTCTGTAGGGTGAATGTGATGTCTGCAGAGAGCAATTTGTGTAGGAGGTCCTCGTGGCCAATTCCAATGACAAATATGTGCTTCATTAAGGTGGTCTCCAAAATCACATAGTGCAGCTAGTCTTCTTAAATATGCAGCATACTTAGTCATTGCTTGGCCTTCGGGTCACCGGTAAGTGTAGGACCGGTGCCTGGCTGTGAAGATGCTTTCTTTTGGTTTTAGTTGCTCCTGTATTACAAGTTCCAAGTTCCTTATAGCTCTTGGTAGTTGTCTTCTCCGGGGCTAGCAAATCCCTGACGAGACAATGGATGGTGGGCCCACAACTGCTGAGCAGGATGGCCCTGCGCTTTTTCGGTCGTGTAGCCGGTGTGTCTCCATCCAGGTCATTGGCTATGAAGAAATGTTCCAATCTTTCTACAAAAGCGTCCCAATCTTCCCCATCAGTAAACTGCTGAAAGTTGCTGAGATTCAACATACTGAGCGTGTAGTTCGTGACCTCGTCGCCAGTTATTGTGTATGTTTGGTAATGACTCCATGAGGCAGGGTATGGTACTTAAACTGTGTAGACTGTAGTCCTTTATTTGCAGCTCCTCGAGTGACGCCACCGAGCTGTGAGCTCCCTTTTATACTGGGTTACCTGCAGTGTGCAGGTAACCCTTAGGTCTCCAGCAGCAGCACCCTCTGGTGTACAGGTAAGGTGTGTACAGTGTAAGGTACATTCAGTGTTACAGACATCATATAACAATATAAGCATGCGTACGTATCACTGGGCATCCTTGTACATGAAACACAAGCATGCAGGTACAGCAAGTAATTAGGAAGGCAAAATGGAATGTTGGCCTTTATTGCAAGGGGGATAGAGTATAAAAGTAAAGAGGTCTGTGATAGGTTGGAAGACAGGAGAGATTAGAGAGACAAAAGGGATGATGGCCTAAATTCAAATGGTAATGCCAGGAGTTAGAAAAACATTAGTCAAGCTAGGGTACCTCTCACTTGGCACTCTCAATCAGTAGTTTTAGCTGCTGCTGTCACATCCGGCCATCCACGCCTGCTCCATAGCTGTCCTGAAACCTGTTTCTCTTTTCACTTCGATGCAGACCTTCCATTTGTTTTTTTAGTTTTACTGCCAACTGCCTCTGTGACCATGACCTCCTCTTCTGGCTCTTCCTTATTCCCCTCTGGGGGCCTTGAGACACCGTCCCTCTCCCAGTCTCTGCTGCTTTCTCCCTGGTTCCGGCCATTTCATTTTTTGTTTTAAACTGCCAACTGGCTCTGTGGTCTTTATGTTTCTTGCCTCGCCCACTCCGGGGGCGTCCAGTTCTGTCCCTCTCCAAGTTCCTGCTGTTTCTGATCCCTGATGTCTGGCCCAAGCCCTACCAGCCACTTACATTGTTTTATCTGTCAGTGTCAGCTGTGGCTCAGTTAGTAGCACCCTCGCGGAGTCAGGAGATTGTAGGTTAATAAACCCACTCCAGAGACTTGAGCACAAAAATCCAGGTCTGACACACTAGTGCAGTGCTGATGGAGTGCTGCTCTGTCGGAGCTGCCGTCTTTCAGATAAGACGTTAAACTGAGGCCTCGTCTGCACTCTGAGGCGGACTTATAGGATCCCATGGCACTATATCGAAGAAAAGCCAGGGAGTTATTCCCGATGTCCTGGCCAATATTTCTCCCTCAATCAACATAACAAAAACAAATTATCTGCTCATTATCACATTACTGTTTGTGGGAAAATAGGCTTCCATGTTTCCTACATTACAACAGTGACTACACTTCAAAAAGTATTTCATTGGCTGTAAAGCGCATTGGGACTGAAAGGCACTGTATAAATGCAAGACTTTCTTTTTATCTACTCCCACCATAACCCCACTCTTCTTCCCTCCAGTGGGTACCCCAGTGAGGGCCACTGTCTTCAGGAGAGGACGAGAGAGTCATGTAACGACAAAAAACAGATGGAAACAGTTTCACATCTCGTTTAGAACAAGAGGCACATCCACCTCTCGCTGTCACAGTGCTTGTTTCGTCTGACTCTGCATTGATTTGGACATTTCTTGAGTATATTTTTTTAAAACTCCAACTTTCAGATTAATAAATTCTAGAGACCAAACCACTGGAAACAGCCTGCTTCTTTTTACCTCATTCCAGCTTTAATAATTTTAAATATTTCTATCATATCGCCCTGGAATACGCATGGAACATGAGACTGATGAGAAAGGACACAAAATCAGAATGGGGCTGAGACTGAGCCACCTACCTTACAGGTCAGAAATGCAACTGCACTGTTTGACTTCCCGTACTCCTAATCTGTTATAGATGTACCATTGTCTGCTGTAATATATTTGCTTCATGTGTTCTTTGCTTAAGCATTCATAGTAACACATTACTATTAAGAACTAGTTGGTTTATTAACAAAGGTTTATCAATCACACGACACATTAACACTTCATCCACTAGGCTCACAATCACATGCCTCATCATGGTTCCTTTAAACCCAACTGACTGGGGTTTTATTGAGTCTTGTGAACATCGCGTGACTAACTAAGCCACTTGCAATTAGCTCTACACTATTTTTGTAGAAACGCAAATCAAATGCCCCCTTTTGGCAAGGGCACTAGAACCCACTAGAACCCACAAATTAACAATTTAAATTTTAACTAAACCTTAAATCAAATTAAAATTTGGTTGCTGGGGGTGATGATACACTCCAGTCCCTCTGGTGCCCAGTTCTCGCAGAAGGCCGCGAGCGTACCGGTGGACACCGCGTGCTCCATCTCCCGGGATATACTGGCTCGGATGTAACCACGGAAAAGAGGCAGACAGTCGGGCTGAACGACCAACAGCTCTACAACTATTTTGTTGTAAGACAATTAAATCATTAAAACAAGTGCCCCTTGAGGGGGGACATTCCAAATACTTTCAAACAAGTGCCCCCTTGTTTTTTTTTGAGGGCACTAAAACACAACTTATACAAAGTGCCCCCTGGCTAAAAGGGGAGAGGGGCACTAAAACTGACAACTTACACAAATTAAACTTTAGACATTTAAAATCAAATTAAAATTTGGTTGCCGGGGGTGGTAATACACTCCAGTCTCTCCGGCACCCACCTCTCGTGGAAGGCCGCGAGCGTACCGGTGGACACCACGTGCTCCATCTCCAGGGACACTTTGGCTCGGATGTAACCGTGGAAGAGAGGCAGGCAGTCGGACTGTGAGCATACTCATATGTGCATACATTACATCTGCCTCAGTAATTATTATCGATAAACCACAAACACCTAACATGCTCCGCTGCACACAGATTGTCAGCATTATCTCTGGCTCCTCCACAGTGGGGTGTATTCAGAACTCCTTTCTTACCCAGTACATAAGAACCCCAACAAGAGAGGAATCACTGCTGGATCTAGTAATGAGAAATGAACCGGAGCAGATAAGAGAGGGAACATACAGGCAATAGTAATCACAACACAATAAGGTTTAAGATAATGATTGAGAAAGACGTCAGTAAGACAAAGGCTAAAGAAACAGATTGGGAAAAAAGCTCATTCTGGGGGATGAGAATGGAACTAGGGAAGGTAAACTGGGGCGAAATCGGCAGACAAAGAGATCGAACAGCAGTGGGAAATAGTTTAAAAGGTGATCAGTAGAGTTCAGCAGGAATATATCCTGCTAAAAAAAACATGAAGGAATTAGCCAATAATGAAACACTATCGATTATTAAGGATTTATGGCTAGAAACATAGAAAATAGGTGCAAGAGTAGGTCATTCAGTACATTACCCCCAATAGCATGTGCTTTGATTTTGCACACCAATCTCTTGTGTGGGACCTTGTCAAAAGCTTTTTGAAAGTCCAAATACACCACATCCACTCTTATCCACTCTACTAGTTACATCCTCAAAAAAATTCCAGAAGATTTGCCAAGCATGATTTCCCTTTCATAAATCCATGCTGACTTGGACCGATCCTGTCACTGCTTTCCAAATGCACAGCTATTTCATATTTAATAACTGATTCCAACAATTTCCCCACCACTGATGTCAGGCTAACTGGTCTATAATTCCCTGTTTTCTCTCTCCTTCCTTTTTTAAAAAGTGGTGTTACATTAGCTACCCTCCAGTCCATAGGAACTGATCCAGAGTCGATAGACTGTTGGAAAATGATCACCAATGCATCCACTATTTCTAGGGCCACTTCCTTAAGTACTCTGGGATGCAGATTATCAGGCCCCGGGGATTTATCGGCCTTCAATCCATCAATTTCCCGAACACAATTTCACACCTAATAAGGATATCCTTCAGTTCCTCCTTCTCACTAGACCCTCGGTCTCCTAGTACTTCCGGAAGGTTATTTGTGTCCTCCTTCGTGAAGACAGAACCAAAATATTTGTTCAATTGGTCTGCCATGTCTTTGTTCTCCATTATAGATTCACCTGAATCTGATTGCAAGGGACCTATATTTGTCTTCACTAATCTTTTTCTCTTCACATATCTATACTTTTGCAGTCAGTTTTTATGTTCCTGGCAAGCTTCCTCTCATATTCTATTTCCCCCCTCCTAATTAAACGCTTTGTCCTCCTCTGCTGAATTCTAAATTTCTCCCAGTCCTCAGGTTTGCTGCTTTTTCTGGCCAATTTATATGCCTCTTCCTTGAATTTAACACTGTCCTTAATTTCCCTTTTTAGCCACGGTTGAGCCACCTTCCCCATTTTATTTTTACTCCAGACAGGGATGTATAATTGTTGAAGTTCATCCATGTGATCTTTAAATGTTTGCCATTGCCCATCCGCCGTCAACCCTTTTAGTATCATTCGCCAGTCTATTCTAGCCAATTCACGCCTCATACCATCAAAATTGTAACTAAAGACAAAGTACAGACAAAGTACAAAGTAAGAGAATGAGCAAAAGTAATTTGAAGCGATTAGGAAAGTCAAAAACTATTAGGAAAGTGAAAAGGAACTATGAAATGAATTTATCAAGAAATATAAAAATAAATAATAAAGTATTCTGCAGACACATAATAAAAAAATCAGGATAGGGCTAGGGCCACTAAGGGATGCACAAGATAAGCAAGTGACAGTGAAATGGCAGAAATACTGAAAAGTGATTTTGCCTCAGTATTCAACTGGGAGACTAACAAAGTGGACATGATGTCAGAAGAGATCAAAGAAGATGTGAAGATTTAGATAGAAAGGGGTAAATAATTGCTAAACTAATCAAACTTAGAGAGGATTAAGCCCCTGGCCTGGATCGATTACATCTGTGCATATTAAAAGAAGTTAGGGAAGAGATAGCAGATGCATTATTACATATATATATAAATTGATTAGAAAAGTATAGTGCCAGAGGACTGGCAGACAGCTGATGTTATTTAAAAGGGAGATAGAACAAGTCCAGGGAACTACAGACCAGTTAGCGTGTCAGTGGGAGGAAAGATAATACGTGGCTTGAGCAGTGGTGCAGCAGGGAGGGATTCAAATTTGTGGGGCATTGGAACAGGTTCTGGGGGAGGTAGGACCAGTACAAACCGGACGGTCTGCACTTGGGCAGGAACGGAACCAATGTCCTAGGGGGAGTGTTTGCTAGTGCTGTTGGTGAGGAGTTAAACTAATATGGCAGGGGGATGGGAACCAATACAGGGAGACAGAGGGAAACAAAAAGGAGACAAAAACAAAAGACAGAAAAGAGATGAGTAAAAGTGGAGAGCAGAGAAACCAAAGACAAGAAACAAAAAGGGCCACTGAATATAAAAGGGCTGCAGGAGGGCTAAAAACTAAAAATCATGGTTTTAAAACTAGGATGAAAACACTCTACCTAAATGCACGCAGCATTAGAAATAAAGTAAATGACTTGGCGGCACAAATCATTACAAATGGGTATGATTTGGTGGCCATTACAGAGACATGGTTGCAAGGTGGCCAGGACTGGGAATTAAACGTACAGGGGTATCTGACGATTCGGAAAGATAGGCAGGAAGGGAAAGGAGGTGGGATAGCTCTGTTAATAAGGGATGATATCAGGGCAGTTGTGAGGGATGATATTGGCTCCAATGAACAAAATGTTGAATCATTGTGGGTGGAGATTAGAGATAGTAAGGGGAAAAAGTCACTGGTCGGCGTAGTTTATTAGGCCCCCAAATAATAACTTCATGGTGGGGCGGGCAATAATCAAGGGAATAATGGAGGCATGTGAAAAAGGAACGGCAGTAGTTATGGGGGATTTTAACCTACATATCGATTGGTCAAATCAAATCGCAGGGGGTAGCCTGGAGGAGGAATTCATAGAATGCATACGGGATTGTTTCTTAGAACAGTATGTAACAGAGCCTACAAGGGAGCAAGCCATTTTGGATCTGGTTCTGTGTAACGAGACAGGAAAAATAAACGATCTCCTCGTAAAAGATCCTCTCGGAATGAGTGATCACAATATGGTTGAATTTGTAATACAGATTGAGGATGAGGAAGTTGTGTCAGAAACGAGCGTATTATGCTTAAACAAAGGGGACTACAGTGGGATGATGGCAGAGTTGGCTAAAGTAGACTGGAAACAAGGACTAAATGGTGGCACAATTGAGGAACAGTGGAGGACTTTTAAGGAGCTCTTTCACAATGCGCAACAAAAATATATTCCAGTGAAAAAGAAGGGCGGCAAGAGAAGAGATAACCAGACGTGGATAACCAAGGAAATAAAGGAAAGTATCAAATCAAAGACCAATGCGTATAAGGTGGCCAAGGTTAGTGGGAAACTAGAAGATTGGGAAAATTTTAAACAACAGCAAAGAATGACTAAAAAAGCAATAAAGAAAGGAAAGATAGATTACGAAGGTAAACTTGCGCAAAACATAAAAACAGATAGTAAAAGCTTTTACAGATATATAAAACGGAAAAGAGTGACTAAAGTAAATGTTGGTCCCTTAGAAGATGAAAAGGGGTATTTAATAATGGGAAATGTGGAAATGGCTGAGACCTTAAACAATTATTTTGCTTCGGTCTTCACAGTGGAAGACACAAAAACCATGCCAAAAATTGCTGGTCATAGGAATGTGGGAAGGGAGGACCTTGAGATGATCACTATCAGTAGGGAGGTAGTGCTGGACAGACTAATGGGATTGAAGGTAGACAAGTTCCCTGGTCCTGATGAAATGCATCCCAGGGTATTAAAAGAGATGGCGGAAGTTATAGCAGATGCATTTGTTATAATCTACCAAAATTCTCTGGACTCTGGGGAGGTACCAGCGGATTGGAGAGCAGCTAATGTAATGGCTCTGTTTAAAAAAGGGGGCAGGCAAAAGGCAGGTAACTATAGGCCGGTTAGTTTAACATCTGTAGTGGGGAAAATGCTTGAAACTATCATTAAGGAAGAAATAGCGGGACATCTGGATAGGAATAGTGCAATCAAGCAGGCGCAGCATGGATTCATGAAAGGGAAATCATGTTTTACTAACTTACTGGAATTCCTTGAGGATATAACGAGCATGGTGGATAGAGGTGTACCGATGGATGCGGTGTATTTAGATTTCCAAAAGGCATTCGATAAGGTGCCACACAAAAGGTTACTGCAGAAGATAAAGGTACGCGGAGTCAGAGGAAATGGATCAGCATGGATAGAGAATTGGCTGGCTAACAGAAAGCAGAGAGTCGGGATAAATGGGTCCTTTTCCGGTTGGAAATCAGTGGTTAGTGGTGTGCCACAGGGATCAGTGCTGGGACCACAACTGTTTACAATATACATAGATGACCTAGAGGAGGGGACAGAGTGTAGTGCAACAAAATTTGCAGATGACACTAAGATTAGTGGGAAAGCGGGTTGTGTAGAGGACTCAGAGAGGCTACAAGGAGATTTGGGTAGGTTAAGCGAATGGGCTAAGGTTTGGCAGATGGAATACAATGTCGGAAAGTGTGAGGTCATCCACCTTGGGGAAAAAAAACAGTAAAAGGGAATATTATTTGAATGGGGAGAAATTACAACATGCTGCGGTGCAGAGGGACCTGGGGGTCCTTGTGCATGAATCCCAAAAAGTTAGTTTGCTGGTGCAGCAGGTAATCAGGAAGGCGAATGCAATGTTGGCCTTCATTGCGAGAGGGATGGAGTACAAAAGCAGGGAGGTCCTGCTGTAACTGTATAGGGTATTGGTGAGGCCGCACCTGGAGTACTGCGTGCAGTTTTGGTCACCTTACTTAAGGAAGGATATACTCGCTTTGGAAGGGGTACAGAGACGATTCACTAGGCTGATTCCGGAGATGAGGGGGTTACCTTATGATGATAGATTGAGTAGACTGGGTCTTTACTCCTTGGAGTTCAGAAGGATGAGGGGTGATCTTATAGAAACATTTAAAATCATGAAAGGGATAGACAAGATAGAGGCAGAGAGGTTGTTTCCGTTGGTGGGGGAGACGAGAACTAGGGGGCACAGCCTCAAAATACGGAGAAGCCAATTTAAAACCGAGTTGAGAAAGAATTTCTTCTCCCAGAGGGTTGTGAATCTGTGGAATTCTCTGCCCAAGGAAGCAGTTGAGGCTGGCTCATTGAATGTTTTCAAGTCAAAGATAGATAGATTTTTAAGCAATAAGGGAATTAAGGGTTACGGGGAGCGGGCGGGTAAGTGGAGCTGAGTCCACGACCAGATCAGCCATGATCTTATTGAATGGCGGAGCAGGCTCAAGGGGCTAGATGGCCTACTCCTGTTCCTAATTCTTATGTTCTTATAATGATTGAAGACAACGAGGCCATTCTGCATCATCGGTGACATCACCGGGACTATTGATGAGGTTGTTCTGCATCATCGGTGACATCACAGTGACTATTGACAAGGAGGTCATCAGTGGCATCACACTGACTACTGACATGACAACACCACCCTGCATCAAGCTATTGACATGGCATACTTTAAGGTTAGTAGTTCGAGGTTAGTGTTTGGGGTTCGGAGCTGGGGTCAGGGGTTAGGGTTAGGTAGGGTTAGTGGTTGAGGTTAGGGTTCGGAGTTTGGGTTTGGGGTTAGGGTTCAGGACTGGGGTCAGGGGTTAGAGGTTGGTGTTAGAAGTTGGGGGTCAGGGGTTCGGGGCTGGGGTTAGAAGTTGTGTTTGGGGTCAAGGGTTAGAGGTTGGGGTCAGGGGTTAGAGGTTGGGGTTCGGAGTTAGAAATTGGGGTTAGAGTTGGGGTCAGGGGTTAGAGGTTAGGGTCAGGGTGTTAGCCTTTGGGGTTAGGATTAGGGTTGGAGTTACTGGTTGTAGTTTGAGATTAGCATGGGGTTCGGAGTTAGAAATTGGGGTTAGAGTTGGGGTCAGGGGTTAGAGGTTAGGGTCAGGGTGTTAGCCTTTGGGGTTAGGATTAGGGTTGGAGTTACTGGTTGTAGTTCGATCGTTGAGGGTCAAATTTTGGAACCACTATTGACGACACCATTGTCCCGAGGCGCATCCTCCGTCGCTTCTCTTACCGCACAGACCAGTCCCTAATTGGTTCATTCTGGGATCTTTCCTCCCGGCCCGATTTCTTCCACGGGAAAAGGACACCACGGATATTGGACTTCGGGACTGTGGTGGGTCCGGGTGTTGCGCTGCGTCCATCCAAATCATTGGCCGTGCCTGGCAAGGGCTTCGGGCAATAACCGCTCTCCAGGTTCCAAACAGTCGCCATCCGATTTCACCGTCACATCTTCACCATCGCCCACCGTTGGCGTTCACTGGAGCTGGTTACACCGCGTTGACTATTCCCCAGAGTGAGGCTCTCCCATTCCCATCTCAGAGTCAGCCTAAGGCTGGGATTCGGTCTCTGGGTCTCAGGGGTCCTGGGATTCAGTCTCTGGGTCTCAGGGGTCCCGGGATTGGGTCTCTGGGTGTAAATGGTCCCGGGATTCGGTCTCTTGAGTCTCAGGGGTCCCGGGATTCGGTCTCTGGGTGTAAATGGTCCCGGGATTCGGTCTCTGGGTGTAAATGGCCCCGGGATTCGGTCTCTGGGTGTAAATGGTCCCAGGGTTCGGTCTCTGGGTGTAAATGGTCCCGGGATTCGGTCTCTGGGTCTCGGGGTCCCGGGATTCGGTCTCTAGGTATAAATAGTCCCGGGATTCAGTCTCTGGGTCTCAGGGGTCCTGGGATTTGGTCTCTGGGTGTAAATGGTCCCGGGATTCGGACTCTGGGTGTAAATGGCTGTAAATGGTCCTGGGATTCGGTCTCTGAGTGTAAATAGTCCCGGGATTCAGTCTCTTGAGTCTCAGGGGTCCCGGGATTGGGTCTCTGGGTGTAAATGGTCCCGGGATACGGTCTCTGGGTCTCAGGGGTCCGGGATTCGGTCTCTGGGTGTAAATGGTCCCGGGATTCGGTCTCTGGGTGTAAATGGTCCCGGGATTCGGTCTCTGGGTCTCAGGGGTCCCGTGATTCGGCCTCTGGGTGTAAATGGTCCCGATTCAGTCTCTGGGTCTCAGGGGTCCCGGGATTCGGTCTCTGGGGTCCCGTGATTCGGTCTCAGGGTGTAAATGGTCCCGGGATTCGGTCTCTGGGTCTCAGGGGTCTCAGGGGTCCCGGGATTCGGTGTCTGGGTCTCAGGGGTCCCAGGATTCGGTCTCTGGGGACCTGGGATTCGGTCTCTGGGTCTCAGGGGTCCCGGGATTCGGTCTCTGGGTGTAAATGGTCCCGTGATTCGGTCTCTGGGTCTCAGAGGTCCCGGGATTCTGTGTCTGGGTCTCAGGGGTCCCATGATTCGGTCTCTGGGTGTAAATGGTCCCGGGATTCGGTCTCTGGATCTCAGGGGTCCCGGGATTCGGTGTCTGGGTGTAAATGGTCCTGGGATTCGGTCTCTGGGTCTCAGGGGTCCCGGGATTCGGTGTCTGGTGTAAATGGTCCCGTGATTCGGTCTCTGGGTGCAAATGGCCCCGGGATTCGGTCCCTGGTGTAAATGGTCCCGTGATTCGGTCTCTGGGTGTAAATGGTCCCGTGATTCGGTCTCTGGGTCTCAGGGGTCCCGGGATTCGGTCTCTGGGGTCCCGGGATTCGGTCTCTGGGTGTAAATGGTCCCGTGATTCGGTCTCTGGGTGTAAATGGTCCCGTGATTCGGTCTCTGGGGTCCCGGGATTCGGTCTCTGGGTGTAAATGGTCCCGTGATTCGGTCGTTGGGTCTCAGATGTCCCGGGATTCTGTGTCTGGGTCTCAGGGGTCCCATGATTCGGTCTCTGGGTGTAAATGGTCCCGTGATTCGGTCTCTGGGTCTCAGGGGTCCCGGGATTCGGTCTCTGGGTGTAAATGGTCCCGTGATTCGGTCTCTGGGTCCCCGGGATTCGGTCTCTGGGTGTAAATGGTCCTGTGATTCAGTCTCTGGGTCTCAGGGATCCCGGGATTCGGTCTCTGGGTGTAAATGGTCCCATGATTCGGTCTCTGGGTCTCAGGGGTCCCGGGATTCGGTCTCTGGGTGTAAATGGTCCCGTGATTCGGTCTCTGGGTCTCAGGGGTCCCGGGATTCGGTCTCTGGGTCTCAGGGGTCCCGGGATTCGGTCTCTGGGTGTAAATGGTCCCGTAATTCGGTCACTGGGTCTCAGGGGTCCCGAGATTCGGTCTCTGGGTGTAAATGGTCTCGTGATTCGGTCTCTGGGTGTAAATGGTCCCGTGATTCGGTCTCTGGGTCTCAGGGGTCCCGGGATTCGGTCTCTGGGTGTAAATGGTCCCGTGATTCGGTCTCTGGGTCTCAGGGGTCCCGGGATTCGGTCTCTGGGTCTCAGGGGTCCCGTGATTCGGTCTCTGGGTGTAAATGGTCCTGTGATTCGGTCTCTGGGTCTCAGGGGTCCCGGGATTCGGTCTCTGGGTGTAAATGGTCCCGTGATTCGGTCTCTGGGTCTCAGGGGTCCCGGGATTCGGTCTCTGGGTGTAAATGGTCCCGTGATTCGGTCTCTGGGTCTCAGGGGTCCCGGGATTCGGTCTCTGGGTGTAAATGGTCCCGTGATTCGGTCTCTGGGTGTAAATGGTCCCGTGATTCGGTCTCTGGGTCTCAGGGGTCCCGGGATTCGGTCTCTGGGTGTAAATGGTCCCGTGATTCGGTCTCTGGGTCTCAGGGGTCCCATGATTCGGTCTCTGGGTGTAAATGTTCCCGGGATTCGGTCTCTGGGTCTCAGGGGTCCCGGGATTCGGTGTCTGGTTGTAAATGGTCCTGGGATTCGGTCTCTGGGTGTAAATGGCCCCGGGATTCGGTCTCTGGTGTAAATGGTCCCGTGATTCGGTCTCTGGGTGTAAATGGTCCCGTGATTCGGTCTCTGGGTCTCAGGGGTCCCGGGATTCGGTCTCTGGGTGGAAATGGTCTCGTGATTCGGTCTCTGGGGTCCCGGGATTCGGTCTCTGGGTGTAAATGGTCCCGTGATTCGGACTCTGGGTGTAAATGGTCCCGTGATTCGGTCTCTGGGTGTAAATGGCCCCGGGATTCAGTCTCTGGTGTAAATGGTCCCGTGATTCGGTCTCTGGGTGTAAATGGTCCCGTGATTCGGTCTCTGGGTCTCAGGGGTCTCAGGATTCGGTCTCTGGGTGTAAATGGTCCCGTGATTCGGTCTCTGGGGTCCCGGGATTCGGTCTCCGGGTGTAAATGGTCCCGTGATTCGGACTCTGGGTATAAATGGTCCCGTGATTCGGTCTCTGGGTGTAAATGGTCCCGTGATTCGGTCTCTGGGTCTCAGGGGTCCCAGGATTCGGTCTCTGGGTGTAAATGGTCCCGTGATTCGGTCTCTGGGTCCCCGGGATTCGGTCTCTGGGTGTAAATGGTCCCGTGATTCGGTCTTTGGGTCTCAGGGGTCCCGGGATTCGGTCTCTGGGTCTCACGGGTCCCGGGATTCGGTCTCTGGGTGTAAATGGTCCCGTGATTCGGTCTCTGGGTCTCAGGGGTCCCGGGATTCGGTCTCTGGGTGTAAATGGTCCCGTGATTCGGTCTCTGGGTCTCAGGGCTCCCGGGATTCGGTCTCTGGGTGTAAATGGTCCCGTGATTCGGTCTCTGGGTCTCAGGGGTCCCGGGATTCGGTCTCTGGGCGTAAATGGTCCCGTGATTCGGTCTCTGGGTCTCAGGGGTCCCGGGATTCGGTCTCTGGGTCTCAGGGGTCCCGGGATTCGGTCTCTGTGTGTAAATGGTCCCGTGATTCGGTCTCTGGGGTCCCGTGATTCGGTCTCTGGGTGTAAATGGTCCCGTGATTCGGTCTCTGGGTGTAAATGGTCCCGTGATTCGGTCTCTGGGTCTCAGGGGTCCCGGGATTCGGTCTCTGGGTGTAAATGGTCCCGTGATTCGGTCTCTGGGTCCCCGGGATTCGGTCTCTGGGTGTAAATGGTCCCGTGATTCGGTCTCTGGGTCTCAGGGGTCCCGGGATTCGGTCTCTGGGTGTAAATGGTCCCATGATTCGGTCTCTGGGTCTCAGGGGTCCCGGGATTCGGTCTCTGGGTGTAAATGGTCCCGTGATTCGGTCTCTGGGTCTCAGGGGTCCCGGGATTCGGTCTCTGGGTGTAAATGGTCCAGTGATTCGGTCTCTGGGTCTCAGGGGTCCCGGGATTCGGTCTCTGGGTGTAAATGGTCCCGTGATTCGGTCTCTGGGTGTAAATGGTCCCGGGATTCGGTCTCTGGGTGTAAATGGCCCCGGGATTCGGTCTCTGGTGTAAATGGTCCCGTGATTCGGTCTCTGGGTGTAAATGGTCCCGTGATTCGGTCTCTGGGTCTCAGGGGTCCCATGATTCGGTCTCTGGGTGTAAATGGCCCCGGGATTCGGTCTCTGGTGTAAATGGTCCCGTGATTCGGTCTCTGGGTGTAAATGGTCCCGTGATTCGGTCTCTGGGGTCGCGGGATTCGGTCTCTGGGTGTAAATGGTCCTTGTGATTCGGACTCTGGGTGTAAATGGTCCCGTGATTCGGTCTCTGGGTGTAAATGGCCCCGGGATTCGGTCTCTGGTGTAAATGGTCCCGTGATTCGGTCTCTGGGTCTCAGGATTCGGTCTCTGGGTGTAAATGGTCCCGTGATTCGGTCTCTGGGGTCCCGGGATTCGGTCTCCGGGTGTAAATGGTCCCGTGATTCGGACTCTGGGTATAAATGGTCTTGTGATTCGGTCTCTGGGGTCCCGGGATTCGGTCTCTCGGTGTAAATGGTCCCGTGATTCGGTCTCTGGGTCTCAGGGGTCCCGGGATTCGGTCTCTGGGTGTAAATGGTCCCGTGATTCGGTCTCTGGGTGTAAATGGTCCCGTGATTCGGTCTCTGGGTCTCAGGGGTCCCGGGATTCGGTCTCTGGGTGTAAATGGTCCCGTGATTCGGTCTCTGGGTCTCAGGGGTCCCGGGATTCGGTCTCTGGGTGTAAATGGTCCCATGATTCGGTCTCTGGGTCTCAGGGGTCCCGGGATTCGGTCTCTGGGTGTAAATGGTCCCGTGATTCGGTCTTTGGGTCTCAGGGGTCCCGGGATTCGGTCTCTGGGTCTCACGGGTCCCGGGATTCGGTCTCTGGGTGTAAATGGTCCCGTGATTCGGACTCTGGGTCTCAGGGGTCCCGGGATTCGGTCTCTGGGTGTAAATGGTCCCGTGATTCGGTCTCTGGGTCTCAGGGGTCCCGTGATTCGGTCTCTGGGTCTCAGGGGTCCCGGGATTCGGTCTCTGGGTGTAAATGGTCCCGTGATTCGGTCTCTGGGTCTCAGGTGTCCCGGGATTCGGTCTCTGGGTGTAAATGGTCCCGTGATTCGGTCTCTGGGTGTAAATGGTCCCGTGATTCGGTCTCTGGGTCTCAGGGGTCCCGGGATTCGGTCTCTGGGTGTAAATGGTCCCGTGATTCGGTCTCTGGGTCTCAGGGGTCCCATGATTCGGTCTCTGTGTATAAATGTTCCCGGGATTCGGTCTCTGGGTCTCAGGGGTCCCGGGATTCGGTGTCTGGGTGTAAATGGTCCTGGGATTCGGTCTCTGGGTGTAAATGGCCCCGGGATTCGGTCTCTGGTGTAAATGGTCCCGTGATTCGGTCTCTGGGTCTCAGGGGTCCCGGGATTCGGTCTCTGGGTGTAAATGGTCCCGTGATTCGGTCTCTGGGTCTCAGATGTCCCGGGATTCTGTGTCTGGGTCTCAGGGGTCCCATGATTCAGTCTCTGGGTGTAAATGGTCCCGGGATTCGGTCTCTGGGTCTCAGGGGTCCCGGGATTCGATGTCTGGGTGTAAATGGTCCCGGGATTCGGTCTCTGGGTCTCAGGGGTCCCGGGATTCGGTGTCTGGGTCTCAGGGGTCCCGGGATTCGGTCTCTGGGTCTCAGGGGTCCCAGGATTCGGTCTCTGGTGTAAATGGTCCCGTGATTCGGTCTCTGGGTGTAAATGGCCCCGGGATTCGGTCTCTGGTGTAAATGGCCCCATGATTCGGTCTCTGGGTGTAAATGGTCCCGTGATTCAGTCTCTGGGTCTCAGGGGTCCCGGGATTCGGTCTCTGGGTGTAAATGGTCCCGTGATTCGGTCTCTGGGTGTAAATGGGCCCGGGATTCGGTCTCTGGGTCTCAGGGGTCCCGGGATTCGGTCTCTGGGTGTAAATGATCCCGTGATTCGGTCTCTGGGTCTCAGGGGTCCCGTGATTCGGTCTCTGGGTCTTAGGGGTCCCGTGATTCGGTCTCTGGGTCTCAGGGGTCCCGGGATTCGGTCTCTGGGTGTAAATGGTCCCGTGATTCGGTCTCTGGGTCTCAGGGGTCCCGGGATTCGGTCTCTGGGTGTAAATGGTTCCGTGATTCGGTCTCTGGGTGTAAATGGCCCCGGGATTCGGTCTCTGGTGTAAATGGTCCCGTGATTCGGTCTCTGGGTGTAAATGGTCCCGTGATTCGGTCTCTGGGTCTCAGGGGTCCCGGGATTCGGTCTCTGGGTGTAAATGGTCCCATGATTCGGTCTCTGGGTCTCAGGGGTCCCGGGATTCGGTCTCTGGGTGTAAATGGTCCCGTGATTCGGTCTTTGGGTCTCAGGGGTCCCGGGATTCGGTCTCTGGGTCTCACGGGTCCCGGGATTCGGTCTCTGGGTGTAAATGGTCCCGTGATTCGGACTCTGGGTCTCAGGGGTCCCGGGATTCGGTCTCTGGGTGTAAATGGTCCCGTGATTCGGTCTCTGGGTCTCAGGGGTCCCGTGATTCGGTCTCTGGGTCTCAGGGGTCCCGGGATTCGGTCTCTGGGTGTAAATGGTCCCGTGATTCGGTCTCTGGGTCTCAGGTGTCCCGGGATTCGGTCTCTGGGTGTAAATGGTCCCGTGATTCGGTCTCTGGGTGTAAATGGTCCCGTGATTCGGTCTCTGGGTCTCAGGGGTCCCGGGATTCGGTCTCTGGGTGTAAATGGTCCCGTGATTCGGTCTCTGGGTCTCAGGGGTCCCATGATTCGGTCTCTGTGTATAAATGTTCCCGGGATTCGGTCTCTGGGTCTCAGGGGTCCCGGGATTCGGTGTCTGGGTGTAAATGGTCCTGGGATTCGGTCTCTGGGTGTAAATGGCCCCGGGATTCGGTCTCTGGTGTAAATGGTCCCGTGATTCGGTCTCTGGGTCTCAGGGGTCCCGGGATTCGGTCTCTGGGTGTAAATGGTCCCGTGATTCGGTCTCTGGGTCTCAGATGTCCCGGGATTCTGTGTCTGGGTCTCAGGGGTCCCATGATTCGGTCTCTGGGTGTAAATGGTCCCGGGATTCGGTCTCTGGGTCTCAGGGGTCCCGGGATTCGATGTCTGGGTGTAAATGGTCCCGGGATTCGGTCTCTGGGTCTCAGGGGTCCCGGGATTCGGTGTCTGGGTCTCAGGGGTCCCGGGATTCGGTCTCTGGGTCTCAGGGGTCCCAGGATTCGGTCTCTGGTGTAAATGGTCCCGTGATTCGGTCTCTGGGTGTAAATGGCCCCGGGATTCGGTCTCTGGTGTAAATGGCCCCATGATTCGGTCTCTGGGTGTAAATGGTCCCGTGATTCAGTCTCTGGGTCTCAGGGGTCCCGGGATTCGGTCTCTGGGTGTAAATGGTCCCGTGATTCGGTCTCTGGGTGTAAATGGGCCCGGGATTCGGTCTCTGGGTCTCAGGGGTCCCGGGATTCGGTCTCTGGGTGTAAATGATCCCGTGATTCGGTCTCTGGGTCTCAGGGGTCCCGTGATTCGGTCTCTGGGTCTTAGGGGTCCCGTGATTCGGTCTCTGGGTCTCAGGGGTCCCGGGATTCGGTCTCTGGGTGTAAATGGTCCCGTGATTCGGTCTCTGGGTCTCGGATGTCCCGGGATTCTGTGTCTGGGTCTCAGGGGTCCCATGATTCGGTCTCTGGGTGTAAATGGTCCCGGGATTTGGTCTCTGGGTCTCAGGGGTCCCGGGATTCGATGTCTGGGTGTAAATGGTCCTGGGATTCGGTCTCTGGGTCTCAGATGTCCCGGGATTCTGTGTCTGGTTCTCAGGGGTCCCATGATTCGGTCTCTGGGTGTAAATGGTCCCGGGATTCAGTCTCTGGGTCTCAGGGGTCCCGGGATTCGGTCTCTGGGTGTAAATGATCCCGTGATTCGGTCTCTGGGTCTCAGGGGTCCCGTGATTCGGTCTCTGGGTCTCAGGGGTCCCGTGATTCGGTCTCTGGGTCTCAGGGGTCCCGGGATTCGGTCTCTGGGTGTAAATGGTCCCGTGATTCGGTCTCTGGGTCTCAGATGTCCCGGGATTCTGTGTCTGGGTCTCAGGGGTCCCATGATTCGGTCTCTGGGTGTAAATGGTCCCGGGATTTGGTCTCTGGGTCTCAGGGGTCCCGGGATTCGATGTCTGGGTGTAAATGGTCCAGGGATTCGGTCTCTGGGTCTCAGGGGTCCCGGGATTCGGTGTCTGGGTCTCAGGGGTCCCGGGATTCGGTCTCTGGGTCTCAGGGGTCCCGGGATTCGATGTCTGGGTGTAAATGGTCCAGGGATTCGGTCTCTGGGTCTCAGGGGTCCCGGGATTCGGTGTCTGGGTCTCAGGGGTCCCGGGATTCGGTCTCTGGGTCTCAGGGGTCCCGGGATTCGGTCTCTGGGTGTAAATGGTCCCGTGATTCGGTCTCTGGGTCTCAGGGGTCCCATGATTCGGTCTCTGTGTGTAAATGTTCCCGGGATTCGGTCTCTGGGTCTCAGGGGTCCCGGGATTCGGTGTCTGGGTGTAAATGGTCCTGGGATTCGGTCTCTGGGTGTAAATGGCCCCGGGATTCGGTCTCTGGTGTAAATGGTCCCGTGATTCGGTCTCTGGGTCTCAGGGGTCCCGGGATTCGGTCTCTGGGTGTAAATGGTCCCGTGATTCGGTCTCTGGGTCTCAGATGTCCCGGGATTCTGTGTCTGGGTCTCAGGGGTCCCATGATTCGGTCTCTGGGTGTAAATGGTCCCGGGATTCGGTCTCTGGGTCTCAGGGGTCCCGGGATTCGGTCTCTGGGTCTCAGGGGTCCCGGGATTCGGTGTCTGGGTCTCAGGGGTCCCGGGATTCGGTCTCTGGGTCTCAGGGGTCCCAGGATTCGGTCTCTGGTGTAAATGGTCCCGGGATTCGGTCTCTGGGTCTCAGGGGTCCCGTGATTCGGTCTCTGGGTCTTAGGGGTCCCGTGATTCGGTCTCTGGGTCTCAGGGGTCCCGGGATTCGGTCTCTGGGTGTAAATGGTCCCGTGATTCGGTCTCTGGGTCTCAGATATCCCGGGATTCTGTGTCTGGGTCTCAGGTGTCCCATGATTCGGTCTCTGGGTGTAAATGGTCCCGGGATTTGGTCTCTGGGTCTCAGGGGTCCCGGGATTCGATGTCTGGGTGTAAATGGTCCTGGGATTCGGTCTCTGGGTCTCAGGGGTCCCGGGATTCGGTGTCTGGGTCTCAGGGGTCCCGGGATTCGGTCTCTGGTGTAAATGGTCCCGTGATTCGGTCTCTGGGTGTAAATGGCCCCGGGATTCGGTCTCTGGTGTAAATGGTCCCGTGATTCGGTCTCTGGGTGTAAATGGTCCCGTGATTCGGTCTCTGGGTCTCAGGGGTCCCGGGATTCGGTCTCTGGGTGTAAATGGTTCCGTGATTCGGTCTCTGGGTGTAAATGGCCCCGGGATTCGGTCTCTGGTGTAAATGGTCCCGTGATTCGGTCTCTGGGTGTAAATGGTCCCGTGATTCGGTCTCTGGGTCTCAGGGGTCCCGGGATTCGGTCTCTGGGTGTAAATGGTCCCGTGATTCGGTCTCTGGGTCTCAGGGGTCCCGGGATTCGGTCACTGGGTGTAAATGGTCCCGTGATTCGGTCTCTGGGTCTCAGGGGTCCCATGATTCGGTCTCTGGGTGTAAATGTTCCCGGGATTCGGTCTCTGGGTCTCAGGGGTCCCGGGATTCGGTGTCTGGGTGTAAATGGTCCTGGGATTCGGTCTCTGGGTGTAAATGGGCCCGGGATTCGGTCTCTGGTGTAAATGGTCCCGTGATTCGGTCTCTGGGTGTAAATGGTCCCGTGATTCGGTCTCTGGGTCTCAGGGGTCCCGGGATTCGGTCTCTGGGTGTAAATGGTCCCGTGATTCGGTCTCTGGGTCTCAGATGTCCCGGGATTCTGTGTCTGGTTCTCAGGGGTCCCATGATTCGGTCTCTGGGTGTAAATGGTCCCGGGATTCAGTCTCTGGGTCTCAGGGGTCCCGGGATTCGGTCTCTGGGTGTAAATGATCCCGTGATTCGGTCTCTGGGTCTCAGGGGTCCCGTGATTCGGTCTCTGGGTCTCAGGGGTCCCGTGATTCGGTCTCTGGGTCTCAGGGGTCCCGGGATTCGGTCTCTGGGTGTAAATGGTCCCGTGATTCGGTCTCTGGGTCTCAGATGTCCCGGGATTCTGTGTCTGGGTCTCAGGGGTCCCATGATTCGGTCTCTGGGTGTAAATGGTCCCGGGATTTTGTCTCTGGGTCTCAGGGGTCCCGGGATTCGATGTCTGGGTGTAAATGGTCCTGGGATTCGGTCTCTGGGTCTCAGGGGTCCCGGGATTCGGTGTCTGGGTCTCAGGGGTCCCGGGATTCGGTCTCTGGGTCTCAGGGGTCCCGGGATTCGGTCTCTGGTGTAAATGGTCCCGTGATTCGGTCTCTGGGTTTAAATGGCCCCGGGATTCGGTCTCTGGTGTAAATGGTCCCGTGATTCGGTCTCTGGGTGTAAATGGTCCCGTGATTCGGTCTCTGGGTCTCAGGGGTCCCGGGATTCGGTCTCTGGGTGTAAATGGTCCCGTGATTCGGTTTCTGGGTCTCAGGGGTCCCGGGATTCGGTCTCTGGGTCTCAGGGGTCCCGGGATTCGGTCTCTGGGTCTCAGGGGTCCCGTGATTCGGTCTCTGGGTCTCAGGGGTCCCGTGATTCGGTCTCTGGGTCTCAGGGGTCCCGGGATTCGGTCTCTGTGTGTAAATGGCCCCGGGATTCGGTCTCTGGTGTAAATGGTCCCGGGATTCGGTCTCTGGGTCTCAGGGGTCCCAGGATTTGGTCTCTGGGTATAAATGGTCCTGTGATTCGGTCTCTGGGTCTCAGGGGTCCCATGATTCGGTCTCTGGGTGTAAATGGTCCCGGGATTTGGTCTCTGGGTCTCAGGGGTCCCGGGATTCGATGTCTGGGTGTAAATGGTCCTGGGATTCGGTCTCTGGGTCTCAGGGGTCCCGGGATTCGGTGTCTGGGTCTCAGGGGTCCCGGGATTCGGTGTCTGGGTCTCAGGGGTCCCGGGATTCGGTCTCTGGGTCTCAGGGGTCCCGGGATTCGGTCTCTGGGTGTAAATGGTCCCGGGATTCGGTCTCTGGTGTAAATGGTCCCGGGATTCGGTCTCTGGTGTAAATGGTCCCGGGATTCGGTCTCTGGTGTAAATGGTCCCGGGATTCGGTCTCTGGGTGTAAATGGTCCCGGGATTCGGTCTCTGGGTCTCAGGGGTCCCGGGATTCGGTCTCTGGGTGTAAATCGTCCCGGGATTCGGTCTCTGGGTGTAAATGGTCCCGGGATTCAGTCTCTGGGTGTAAATGGTCCCGGGATTCGGTCTCTGGGTCTCAGGGGTCCCGGGATTCGGTCTCTGGGTGTAAATGGTCCCGGGATTCGGTCTCTGGGTCTCAGGGGTCCCGGGATTCGGTCTCTGGGTGTAAATGGTCCCGGGATTCGGTCTCTGGGTCTCAGGGGTCCCGGGATTCGGTCTCTGGGTATAAATGGTCCCGGGATTCGGTCTCTGGGTGTAAATGGTCCCGGGATTCGGTCTCTGGGTCTCAGGGGTCCCGGGATTCGGTCTCTGGGTGTAAATGGTCCCGGGATTCGGTCTCTGGGTCTCAGGGGTCCCGGGATTCGGTCTCTGGGTGTAAATGGTCCCGGGATTCGGTCTCTGGGTCTCAGGGGTCCCGGGATTCGGTCTCTGGGTGTAAATGGCCCCGGGATTCGGTCTCTGGTGTAAATGGTCCCGGGATTCGGTCTTTGGGTCTCAGGGGTCCCGGGATTCGGTCTCTGGGTGTAAATGGTCCCGGGATTCGGTCTCTGGGTCTCAGGGGTCCCGGGATTCGGTCTCTGGGTGTAAATGGTCCCGGGATTCGGTCTCTGGGTCTCAGGGGTCCCGGGATTCGGTCTCTGGGTCTCAGGGGTCCCGGGATTTAGTCTCTGGGTCTCAGGGGTCCCTGGATTCGGTGTCTGGGTGTAAATGGTCCCGGGATTCGGTCTCTGGGTCTCAGGGGTCCCGGGATTTAGTCTCTGGGTCTCAGGGGTCCCTGGATTCGGTGTCTGGGTATAAATGGTCCCGGGATTCGGTCTCTGGGTCTCAGGGGTCCCGGGATTCGGTCTCTGGGTCTCGGGGTCCCGGGATTCGGTCTCTAGGTATAAATAGTCCCGGGATTCAGTCTCTGGGTCTCAGGGGTCCTGGGATTTGGTCTCTGGGTGTAAATGGTCCCGGGATTCGGACTCTGGGTGTAAATGGCTGTAAATGGTCCTGGGATTCGGTCTCTGAGTGTAAATAGTCCCGGGATTCGGTCTCTTGAGTCTCAGGGGTCCCGGGATTGGGTCTCTGGGTGTAAATGGTCCCGGGATACGGTCTCTGGGTCTCAGGGGTCCGGGATTCGGTCTCTGGGTGTAAATGGTCCCGGGATTCGGTCTCTGGGTGTAAATGGTCCCGGGATTCGGTCTCTGGGTCTCAGGGGTCCCGTGATTCGGCCTCTGGGTGTAAATGGTCCCGATTCAGTCTCTGGGTCTCAGGGGTCCCGGGATTCGGTCTCTGGGGTCCCGTGATTCGGTCTCAGGGTGTAAATGGTCCCGGGATTCGGTCTCTGGGTCTCAGGGGTCTCAGGGGTCCCGGGATTCGGTGTCTGGGTCTCAGGGGTCCCAGGATTCGGTCTCTGGGGACCTGGGATTCGGTCTCTGGGTCTCAGGGGTCCCGGGATTCGGTCTCTGGGTGTAAATGGTCCCGTGATTCGGTCTCTGGGTCTCAGAGGTCCCGGGATTCTGTGTCTGGGTCTCAGGGGTCCCATGATTCGGTCTCTGGGTGTAAATGGTCCCGGGATTCGGTCTCTGGATCTCAGGGGTCCCGGGATTCGGTGTCTGGGTGTAAATGGTCCTGGGATTCGGTCTCTGGGTCTCAGGGGTCCCGGGATTCGGTGTCTGGTGTAAATGGTCCCGTGATTCGGTCTCTGGGTGCAAATGGCCCCGGGATTCGGTCCCTGGTGTAAATGGTCCCGTGATTCGGTCTCTGGGTGTAAATGGTCCCGTGATTCGGTCTCTGGGTCTCAGGGGTCCCGGGATTCGGTCTCTGGGGTCCCGGGATTCGGTCTCTGGGTGTAAATGGTCCCGTGATTCGGTCTCTGGGTGTAAATGGTCCCGTGATTCGGTCTCTGGGGTCCCGGGATTCGGTCTCTGGGTGTAAATGGTCCCGTGATTCGGTCGTTGGGTCTCAGATGTCCCGGGATTCTGTGTCTGGGTCTCAGGGGTCCCATGATTCGGTCTCTGGGTGTAAATGGTCCCGTGATTCGGTCTCTGGGTCTCAGGGGTCCCGGGATTCGGTCTCTGGGTGTAAATGGTCCCGTGATTCGGTCTCTGGGTCCCCGGGATTCGGTCTCTGGGTGTAAATGGTCCTGTGATTCAGTCTCTGGGTCTCAGGGATCCCGGGATTCGGTCTCTGGGTGTAAATGGTCCCATGATTCGGTCTCTGGGTCTCAGGGGTCCCGGGATTCGGTCTCTGGGTGTAAATGGTCCCGTGATTCGGTCTCTGGGTCTCAGGGGTCCCGGGATTCGGTCTCTGGGTCTCAGGGGTCCCGGGATTCGGTCTCTGGGTGTAAATGGTCCCGTAATTCGGTCACTGGGTCTCAGGGGTCCCGAGATTCGGTCTCTGGGTGTAAATGGTCTCGTGATTCGGTCTCTGGGTGTAAATGGTCCCGTGATTCGGTCTCTGGGTCTCAGGGGTCCCGGGATTCGGTCTCTGGGTGTAAATGGTCCCGTGATTCGGTCTCTGGGTCTCAGGGGTCCCGGGATTCGGTCTCTGGGTCTCAGGGGTCCCGTGATTCGGTCTCTGGGTGTAAATGGTCCTGTGATTCGGTCTCTGGGTCTCAGGGGTCCCGGGATTCGGTCTCTGGGTGTAAATGGTCCCGTGATTCGGTCTCTGGGTCTCAGGGGTCCCGGGATTCGGTCTCTGGGTGTAAATGGTCCCGTGATTCGGTCTCTGGGTCTCAGGGGTCCCGGGATTCGGTCTCTGGGTGTAAATGGTCCCGTGATTCGGTCTCTGGGTGTAAATGGTCCCGTGATTCGGTCTCTGGGTCTCAGGGGTCCCGGGATTCGGTCTCTGGGTGTAAATGGTCCCGTGATTCGGTCTCTGGGTCTCAGGGGTCCCATGATTCGGTCTCTGGGTGTAAATGTTCCCGGGATTCGGTCTCTGGGTCTCAGGGGTCCCGGGATTCGGTGTCTGGTTGTAAATGGTCCTGGGATTCGGTCTCTGGGTGTAAATGGCCCCGGGATTCGGTCTCTGGTGTAAATGGTCCCGTGATTCGGTCTCTGGGTGTAAATGGTCCCGTGATTCGGTCTCTGGGTCTCAGGGGTCCCGGGATTCGGTCTCTGGGTGGAAATGGTCTCGTGATTCGGTCTCTGGGGTCCCGGGATTCGGTCTCTGGGTGTAAATGGTCCCGTGATTCGGACTCTGGGTGTAAATGGTCCCGTGATTCGGTCTCTGGGTGTAAATGGCCCCGGGATTCGGTCTCTGGTGTAAATGGTCCCGTGATTCGGTCTCTGGGTGTAAATGGTCCCGTGATTCGGTCTCTGGGTCTCAGGGGTCTCAGGATTCGGTCTCTGGGTGTAAATGGTCCCGTGATTCGGTCTCTGGGGTCCCGGGATTCGGTCTCCGGGTGTAAATGGTCCCGTGATTCGGACTCTGGGTATAAATGGTCCCGTGATTCGGTCTCTGGGTGTAAATGGTCCCGTGATTCGGTCTCTGGGTCTCAGGGGTCCCAGGATTCGGTCTCTGGGTGTAAATGGTCCCGTGATTCGGTCTCTGGGTCCCCGGGATTCGGTCTCTGGGTGTAAATGGTCCCGTGATTCGGTCTCTGGGTCTCAGGGGTCCCGGGATTCGGTCTCTGGGTGTAAATGGTCCCGTGATTCGGTCTTTGGGTCTCAGGGGTCCCGGGATTCGGTCTCTGGGTCTCACGGGTCCCGGGATTCGGTCTCTGGGTGTAAATGGTCCCGTGATTCGGTCTCTGGGTCTCAGGGGTCCCGGGATTCGGTCTCTGGGTGTAAATGGTCCCGTGATTCGGTCTCTGGGTCTCAGGGCTCCCGGGATTCGGTCTCTGGGTGTAAATGGTCCCGTGATTCGGTCTCTGGGTCTCAGGGGTCCCGGGATTCGGTCTCTGGGCGTAAATGGTCCCGTGATTCGGTCTCTGGGTCTCAGGGGTCCCGGGATTCGGTCTCTGTGTGTAAATGGTCCCGTGATTCGGTCTCTGGGGTCCCGTGATTCGGTCTCTGGGTGTAAATGGTCCCGTGATTCGGTCTCTGGGTGTAAATGGTCCCGTGATTCGGTCTCTGGGTCGCAGGGGTCCCGGGATTCGGTCTCTGGGTGTAAATGGTCCCGTGATTCGGTCTCTGGGTCCCCGGGATTCGGTCTCTGGGTGTAAATGGTCCCGTGATTCGGTCTCTGGGTCTCAGGGGTCCCGGGATTCGGTCTCTGGGTGTAAATGGTCCCATGATTCGGTCTCTGGGTCTCAGGGGTCCCGGGATTCGGTCTCTGGGTGTAAATGGTCCCGTGATTCGGTCTCTGGGTCTCAGGGGTCCCGGGATTCGGTCTCTGGGTGTAAATGGTCCAGTGATTCGGTCTCTGGGTCTCAGGGGTCCCGGGATTCGGTCTCTGGGTGTAAATGGTCCCGTGATTCGGTCTCTGGGTGTAAATGGTCCCGGGATTCGGTCTCTGGGTGTAAATGGCCCCGGGATTCGGTCTCTGGTGTAAATGGTCCCGTGATTCGGTCTCTGGGTGTAAATGGTCCCGTGATTCGGTCTCTGGGTCTCAGGGGTCCCATGATTCGGTCTCTGGGTGTAAATGGCCCCGGGATTCGGTCTCTGGTGTAAATGGTCCCGTGATTCGGTCTCTGGGTGTAAATGGTCCCGTGATTCGGTCTCTGGGGTCGCGGGATTCGGTCTCTGGGTGTAAATGGTCCCGTGATTCGGACTCTGGGTGTAAATGGTCCCGTGATTCGGTCTCTGGGTGTAAATGGCCCCGGGATTCGGTCTCTGGTGTAAATGGTCCCGTGATTCGGTCTCTGGGTCTCAGGATTCGGTCTCTGGGTGTAAATGGTCCCGTGATTCGGTCTCTGGGGTCCCGGGATTCGGTCTCCGGGTGTAAATGGTCCCGTGATTCGGACTCTGGGTATAAATGGTCTTGTGATTCGGTCTCTGGGGTCCCGGGATTCGGTCTCTCGGTGTAAATGGTCCCGTGATTCGGTCTCTGGGTCTCAGGGGTCCCGGGATTCGGTCTCTGGGTGTAAATGGTCCCGTGATTCGGTCTCTGGGTGTAAATGGTCCCGTGATTCGGTCTCTGGGTCTCAGGGGTCCCGGGATTCGGTCTCTGGGTGTAAATGGTCCCGTGATTCGGTCTCTGGGTCTCAGGGGTCCCGGGATTCGGTCTCTGGGTGTAAATGGTCCCGTGATTCGGTCTCTGGGTCTCAGGGGTCCCGGGATTCGGTCTCTGGGTGTAAATGGTCCCATGATTCGGTCTCTGGGTCTCAGGGGTCCCGGGATTCGGTCTCTGGGTGTAAATGGTCCCGTGATTCGGTCTTTGGGTCTCAGGGGTCCCGGGATTCGGTCTCTGGGTCTCACGGGTCCCGGGATTCGGTCTCTGGGTGTAAATGGTCCCGTGATTCGGACTCTGGGTCTCAGGGGTCCCGGGATTCGGTCTCTGGGTGTAAATGGTCCCGTGATTCGGTCTCTGGGTCTCAGGGGTCCCGTGATTCGGTCTCTGGGTCTCAGGGGTCCCGGGATTCGGTCTCTGGGTGTAAATGGTCCCGTGATTCGGTCTCTGGGTCTCAGGTGTCCCGGGATTCGGTCTCTGGGTGTAAATGGTCCCGTGATTCGGTCTCTGGGTGTAAATGGTCCCGTGATTCGGTCTCTGGGTCTCAGGGGTCCCGGGATTCGGTCTCTGGGTGTAAATGGTCCCGTGATTCGGTCTCTGGGTCTCAGGGGTCCCATGATTCGGTCTCTGTGTATAAATGTTCCCGGGATTCGGTCTCTGGGTCTCAGGGGTCCCGGGATTCGGTGTCTGGGTGTAAATGGTCCTGGGATTCGGTCTCTGGGTGTAAATGGCCCCGGGATTCGGTCTCTGGTGTAAATGGTCCCGTGATTCGGTCTCTGGGTCTCAGGGGTCCCGGGATTCGGTCTCTGGGTGTAAATGGTCCCGTGATTCGGTCTCTGGGTCTCAGATGTCCCGGGATTCTGTGTCTGGGTCTCAGGGGTCCCATGATTCAGTCTCTGGGTGTAAATGGTCCCGGGATTCGGTCTCTGGGTCTCAGGGGTCCCGGGATTCGATGTCTGGGTGTAAATGGTCCCGGGATTCGGTCTCTGGGTCTCAGGGGTCCCGGGATTCGGTGTCTGGGTCTCAGGGGTCCCGGGATTCGGTCTCTGGGTCTCAGGGGTCCCAGGATTCGGTCTCTGGTGTAAATGGTCCCGTGATTCGGTCTCTGGGTGTAAATGGCCCCGGGATTCGGTCTCTGGTGTAAATGGCCCCATGATTCGGTCTCTGGGTGTAAATGGTCCCGTGATTCAGTCTCTGGGTCTCAGGGGTCCCGGGATTCGGTCTCTGGGTGTAAATGGTCCCGTGATTCGGTCTCTGGGTGTAAATGGGCCCGGGATTCGGTCTCTGGGTCTCAGGGGTCCCGGGATTCGGTCTCTGGGTGTAAATGATCCCGTGATTCGGTCTCTGGGTCTCAGGGGTCCCGTGATTCGGTCTCTGGGTCTTAGGGGTCCCGTGATTCGGTCTCTGGGTCTCAGGGGTCCCGGGATTCGGTCTCTGGGTGTAAATGGTCCCGTGATTCGGTCTCTGGGTCTCAGGGGTCCCGGGATTCGGTCTCTGGGTGTAAATGGTTCCGTGATTCGGTCTCTGGGTGTAAATGGCCCCGGGATTCGGTCTCTGGTGTAAATGGTCCCGTGATTCGGTCTCTGGGTGTAAATGGTCCCGTGATTCGGTCTCTGGGTCTCAGGGGTCCCGGGATTCGGTCTCTGGGTGTAAATGGTCCCATGATTCGGTCTCTGGGTCTCAGGGGTCCCGGGATTCGGTCTCTGGGTGTAAATGGTCCCGTGATTCGGTCTTTGGGTCTCAGGGGTCCCGGGATTCGGTCTCTGGGTCTCACGGGTCCCGGGATTCGGTCTCTGGGTGTAAATGGTCCCGTGATTCGGACTCTGGGTCTCAGGGGTCCCGGGATTCGGTCTCTGGGTGTAAATGGTCCCGTGATTCGGTCTCTGGGTCTCAGGGGTCCCGTGATTCGGTCTCTGGGTCTCAGGGGTCCCGGGATTCGGTCTCTGGGTGTAAATGGTCCCGTGATTCGGTCTCTGGGTCTCAGGTGTCCCGGGATTCGGTCTCTGGGTGTAAATGGTCCCGTGATTCGGTCTCTGGGTGTAAATGGTCCCGTGATTCGGTCTCTGGGTCTCAGGGGTCCCGGGATTCGGTCTCTGGGTGTAAATGGTCCCGTGATTCGGTCTCTGGGTCTCAGGGGTCCCATGATTCGGTCTCTGTGTATAAATGTTCCCGGGATTCGGTCTCTGGGTCTCAGGGGTCCCGGGATTCGGTGTCTGGGTGTAAATGGTCCTGGGATTCGGTCTCTGGGTGTAAATGGCCCCGGGATTCGGTCTCTGGTGTAAATGGTCCCGTGATTCGGTCTCTGGGTCTCAGGGGTCCCGGGATTCGGTCTCTGGGTGTAAATGGTCCCGTGATTCGGTCTCTGGGTCTCAGATGTCCCGGGATTCTGTGTCTGGGTCTCAGGGGTCCCATGATTCGGTCTCTGGGTGTAAATGGTCCCGGGATTCGGTCTCTGGGTCTCAGGGGTCCCGGGATTCGATGTCTGGGTGTAAATGGTCCCGGGATTCGGTCTCTGGGTCTCAGGGGTCCCGGGATTCGGTGTCTGGGTCTCAGGGGTCCCGGGATTCGGTCTCTGGGTCTCAGGGGTCCCAGGATTCGGTCTCTGGTGTAAATGGTCCCGTGATTCGGTCTCTGGGTGTAAATGGCCCCGGGATTCGGTCTCTGGTGTAAATGGCCCCATGATTCGGTCTCTGGGTGTAAATGGTCCCGTGATTCAGTCTCTGGGTCTCAGGGGTCCCGGGATTCGGTCTCTGGGTGTAAATGGTCCCGTGATTCGGTCTCTGGGTGTAAATGGGCCCGGGATTCGGTCTCTGGGTCTCAGGGGTCCCGGGATTCGGTCTCTGGGTGTAAATGATCCCGTGATTCGGTCTCTGGGTCTCAGGGGTCCCGTGATTCGGTCTCTGGGTCTTAGGGGTCCCGTGATTCGGTCTCTGGGTCTCAGGGGTCCCGGGATTCGGTCTCTGGGTGTAAATGGTCCCGTGATTCGGTCTCTGGGTCTCGGATGTCCCGGGATTCTGTGTCTGGGTCTCAGGGGTCCCATGATTCGGTCTCTGGGTGTAAATGGTCCCGGGATTTGGTCTCTGGGTCTCAGGGGTCCCGGGATTCGATGTCTGGGTGTAAATGGTCCTGGGATTCGGTCTCTGGGTCTCAGATGTCCCGGGATTCTGTGTCTGGTTCTCAGGGGTCCCATGATTCGGTCTCTGGGTGTAAATGGTCCCGGGATTCAGTCTCTGGGTCTCAGGGGTCCCGGGATTCGGTCTCTGGGTGTAAATGATCCCGTGATTCGGTCTCTGGGTCTCAGGGGTCCCGTGATTCGGTCTCTGGGTCTCAGGGGTCCCGTGATTCGGTCTCTGGGTCTCAGGGGTCCCGGGATTCGGTCTCTGGGTGTAAATGGTCCCGTGATTCGGTCTCTGGGTCTCAGATGTCCCGGGATTCTGTGTCTGGGTCTCAGGGGTCCCATGATTCGGTCTCTGGGTGTAAATGGTCCCGGGATTTGGTCTCTGGGTCTCAGGGGTCCCGGGATTCGATGTCTGGGTGTAAATGGTCCAGGGATTCGGTCTCTGGGTCTCAGGGGTCCCGGGATTCGGTGTCTGGGTCTCAGGGGTCCCGGGATTCGGTCTCTGGGTCTCAGGGGTCCCGGGATTCGATGTCTGGGTGTAAATGGTCCAGGGATTCGGTCTCTGGGTCTCAGGGGTCCCGGGATTCGGTGTCTGGGTCTCAGGGGTCCCGGGATTCGGTCTCTGGGTCTCAGGGGTCCCGGGATTCGGTCTCTGGGTGTAAATGGTCCCGTGATTCGGTCTCTGGGTCTCAGGGGTCCCATGATTCGGTCTCTGTGTGTAAATGTTCCCGGGATTCGGTCTCTGGGTCTCAGGGGTCCCGGGATTCGGTGTCTGGGTGTAAATGGTCCTGGGATTCGGTCTCTGGGTGTAAATGGCCCCGGGATTCGGTCTCTGGTGTAAATGGTCCCGTGATTCGGTCTCTGGGTCTCAGGGGTCCCGGGATTCGGTCTCTGGGTGTAAATGGTCCCGTGATTCGGTCTCTGGGTCTCAGATGTCCCGGGATTCTGTGTCTGGGTCTCAGGGGTCCCATGATTCGGTCTCTGGGTGTAAATGGTCCCGGGATTCGGTCTCTGGGTCTCAGGGGTCCCGGGATTCGGTCTCTGGGTCTCAGGGGTCCCGGGATTCGGTGTCTGGGTCTCAGGGGTCCCGGGATTCGGTCTCTGGGTCTCAGGGGTCCCAGGATTCGGTCTCTGGTGTAAATGGTCCCGGGATTCGGTCTCTGGGTCTCAGGGGTCCCGTGATTCGGTCTCTGGGTCTTAGGGGTCCCGTGATTCGGTCTCTGGGTCTCAGGGGTCCCGGGATTCGGTCTCTGGGTGTAAATGGTCCCGTGATTCGGTCTCTGGGTCTCAGATGTCCCGGGATTCTGTGTCTGGGTCTCAGGTGTCCCATGATTCGGTCTCTGGGTGTAAATGGTCCCGGGATTTGGTCTCTGGGTCTCAGGGGTCCCGGGATTCGATGTCTGGGTGTAAATGGTCCTGGGATTCGGTCTCTGGGTCTCAGGGGTCCCGGGATTCGGTGTCTGGGTCTCAGGGGTCCCGGGATTCGGTCTCTGGTGTAAATGGTCCCGTGATTCGGTCTCTGGGTGTAAATGGCCCCGGGATTCGGTCTCTGGTGTAAATGGTCCCGTGATTCGGTCTCTGGGTGTAAATGGTCCCGTGATTCGGTCTCTGGGTCTCAGGGGTCCCGGGATTCGGTCTCTGGGTGTAAATGGTTCCGTGATTCGGTCTCTGGGTGTAAATGGCCCCGGGATTCGGTCTCTGGTGTAAATGGTCCCGTGATTCGGTCTCTGGGTGTAAATGGTCCCGTGATTCGGTCTCTGGGTCTCAGGGGTCCCGGGATTCGGTCTCTGGGTGTAAATGGTCCCGTGATTCGGTCTCTGGGTCTCAGGGGTCCCGGGATTCGGTCACTGGGTGTAAATGGTCCCGTGATTCGGTCTCTGGGTCTCAGGGGTCCCATGATTCGGTCTCTGGGTGTAAATGTTCCCGGGATTCGGTCTCTGGGTCTCAGGGGTCCCGGGATTCGGTGTCTGGGTGTAAATGGTCCTGGGATTCGGTCTCTGGGTGTAAATGGGCCCGGGATTCGGTCTCTGGTGTAAATGGTCCCGTGATTCGGTCTCTGGGTGTAAATGGTCCCGTGATTCGGTCTCTGGGTCTCAGGGGTCCCGGGATTCGGTCTCTGGGTGTAAATGGTCCCGTGATTCGGTCTCTGGGTCTCAGATGTCCCGGGATTCTGTGTCTGGTTCTCAGGGGTCCCATGATTCGGTCTCTGGGTGTAAATGGTCCCGGGATTCAGTCTCTGGGTCTCAGGGGTCCCGGGATTCGGTCTCTGGGTGTAAATGATCCCGTGATTCGGTCTCTGGGTCTCAGGGGTCCCGTGATTCGGTCTCTGGGTCTCAGGGGTCCCGTGATTCGGTCTCTGGGTCTCAGGGGTCCCGGGATTCGGTCTCTGGGTGTAAATGGTCCCGTGATTCGGTCTCTGGGTCTCAGATGTCCCGGGATTCTGTGTCTGGGTCTCAGGGGTCCCATGATTCGGTCTCTGGGTGTAAATGGTCCCGGGATTTTGTCTCTGGGTCTCAGGGGTCCCGGGATTCGATGTCTGGGTGTAAATGGTCCTGGGATTCGGTCTCTGGGTCTCAGGGGTCCCGGGATTCGGTGTCTGGGTCTCAGGGGTCCCGGGATTCGGTCTCTGGGTCTCAGGGGTCCCGGGATTCGGTCTCTGGTGTAAATGGTCCCGTGATTCGGTCTCTGGGTGTAAATGGCCCCGGGATTCGGTCTCTGGTGTAAATGGTCCCGTGATTCGGTCTCTGGGTGCAAATGGTCCCGTGATTCGGTCTCTGGGTCTCAGGGGTCCCGGGATTCGGTCTCTGGGTGTAAATGGTCCCGTGATTCGGTTTCTGGGTCTCAGGGGTCCCGGGATTCGGTCTCTGGGTCTCAGGGGTCCCGGGATTCGGTCTCTGGGTCTCAGGGGTCCCGTGATTCGGTCTCTGGGTCTCAGGGGTCCCGTGATTCGGTCTCTGGGTCTCAGGGGTCCCGGGATTCGGTCTCTGTGTGTAAATGGCCCCGGGATTCGGTCTCTGGTGTAAATGGTCCCGGGATTCGGTCTCTGGGTCTCAGGGGTCCCGGGATTTGGTCTCTGGGTATAAATGGTCCTGTGATTCGGTCTCTGGGTCTCAGGGGTCCCATGATTCGGTCTCTGGGTGTAAATGGTCCCGGGATTTGGTCTCTGGGTCTCAGGGGTCCCGGGATTCGATGTCTGGGTGTAAATGGTCCTGGGATTCGGTCTCTGGGTCTCAGGGGTCCCGGGATTCGGTGTCTGGGTCTCAGGGGTCCCGGGATTCGGTGTCTGGGTCTCAGGGGTCCCGGGATTCGGTCTCTGGGTCTCAGGGGTCCCGGGATTCGGTCTCTGGGTGTAAATGGTCCCGGGATTCGGTCTCTGGTGTAAATGGTCCCGGGATTCGGTCTCTGGTGTAAATGGTCCCGGGATTCGGTCTCTGGTGTAAATGGTCCCGGGATTCGGTCTCTGGGTGTAAATGGTCCCGGGATTCGGTCTCTGGGTCTCAGGGGTCCCGGGATTCGGTCTCTGGGTGTAAATCGTCCCGGGATTCGGTCTCTGGGTGTAAATGGTCCCGGGATTCAGTCTCTGGGTGTAAATGGTCCCGGGATTCGGTCTCTGGGTCTCAGGGGTCCCGGGATTCGGTCTCTGGGTGTAAATGGTCCCGGGATTCGGTCTCTGGGTCTCAGGGGTCCCGGGATTCGGTCTCTGGGTGTAAATGGTCCCGGGATTCGGTCTCTGGGTCTCAGGGGTCCCGGGATTCGGTCTCTGGGTATAAATGGTCCCGGGATTCGGTCTCTGGGTGTAAATGGTCCCGGGATTCGGTCTCTGGGTCTCAGGGGTCCCGGGATTCGGTCTCTGGGTGTAAATGGTCCCGGGATTCGGTCTCTGGGTCTCAGGGGTCCCGGGATTCGGTCTCTGGGTGTAAATGGTCCCGGGATTCGGTCTCTGGGTCTCAGGGGTCCCGGGATTCGGTCTCTGGGTGTAAATGGCCCCGGGATTCGGTCTCTGGTGTAAATGGTCCCGGGATTCGGTCTTTGGGTCTCAGGGGTCCCGGGATTCGGTCTCTGGGTGTAAATGGTCCCGGGATTCGGTCTCTGGGTCTCAGGGGTCCCGGGATTCGGTCTCTGGGTGTAAATGGTCCCGGGATTCGGTCTCTGGGTCTCAGGGGTCCCGGGATTCGGTCTCTGGGTCTCAGGGGTCCCGGGATTTAGTCTCTGGGTCTCAGGGGTCCCTGGATTCGGTGTCTGGGTGTAAATGGTCCCGGGATTCGGTCTCTGGGTCTCAGGGGTCCCGGGATTTAGTCTCTGGGTCTCAGGGGTCCCTGGATTCGGTGTCTGGGTATAAATGGTCCCGGGATTCGGTCTCTGGGTCTCAGGGGTCCCGGGATTCGGTCTCTGGGTCTCGGGGTCCCGGGATTCGGTCTCTAGGTATAAATAGTCCCGGGATTCAGTCTCTGGGTCTCAGGGGTCCTGGGATTTGGTCTCTGGGTGTAAATGGTCCCGGGATTCGGACTCTGGGTGTAAATGGCTGTAAATGGTCCTGGGATTCGGTCTCTGAGTGTAAATAGTCCCGGGATTCGGTCTCTTGAGTCTCAGGGGTCCCGGGATTGGGTCTCTGGGTGTAAATGGTCCCGGGATACGGTCTCTGGGTCTCAGGGGTCCGGGATTCGGTCTCTGGGTGTAAATGGTCCCGGGATTCGGTCTCTGGGTGTAAATGGTCCCGGGATTCGGTCTCTGGGTCTCAGGGGTCCCGTGATTCGGCCTCTGGGTGTAAATGGTCCCGATTCAGTCTCTGGGTCTCAGGGGTCCCGGGATTCGGTCTCTGGGGTCCCGTGATTCGGTCTCAGGGTGTAAATGGTCCCGGGATTCGGTCTCTGGGTCTCAGGGGTCTCAGGGGTCCCGGGATTCGGTGTCTGGGTCTCAGGGGTCCCAGGATTCGGTCTCTGGGGACCTGGGATTCGGTCTCTGGGTCTCAGGGGTCCCGGGATTCGGTCTCTGGGTGTAAATGGTCCCGTGATTCGGTCTCTGGGTCTCAGAGGTCCCGGGATTCTGTGTCTGGGTCTCAGGGGTCCCATGATTCGGTCTCTGGGTGTAAATGGTCCCGGGATTCGGTCTCTGGATCTCAGGGGTCCCGGGATTCGGTGTCTGGGTGTAAATGGTCCTGGGATTCGGTCTCTGGGTCTCAGGGGTCCCGGGATTCGGTGTCTGGTGTAAATGGTCCCGTGATTCGGTCTCTGGGTGCAAATGGCCCCGGGATTCGGTCCCTGGTGTAAATGGTCCCGTGATTCGGTCTCTGGGTGTAAATGGTCCCGTGATTCGGTCTCTGGGTCTCAGGGGTCCCGGGATTCGGTCTCTGGGGTCCCGGGATTCGGTCTCTGGGTGTAAATGGTCCCGTGATTCGGTCTCTGGGTGTAAATGGTCCCGTGATTCGGTCTCTGGGGTCCCGGGATTCGGTCTCTGGGTGTAAATGGTCCCGTGATTCGGTCGTTGGGTCTCAGATGTCCCGGGATTCTGTGTCTGGGTCTCAGGGGTCCCATGATTCGGTCTCTGGGTGTAAATGGTCCCGTGATTCGGTCTCTGGGTCTCAGGGGTCCCGGGATTCGGTCTCTGGGTGTAAATGGTCCCGTGATTCGGTCTCTGGGTCCCCGGGATTCGGTCTCTGGGTGTAAATGGTCCTGTGATTCAGTCTCTGGGTCTCAGGGATCCCGGGATTCGGTCTCTGGGTGTAAATGGTCCCATGATTCGGTCTCTGGGTCTCAGGGGTCCCGGGATTCGGTCTCTGGGTGTAAATGGTCCCGGGATTCGGTCTCTGGGTCTCAGGGGTCCCGGGATTTGGTCTCTGGGTATAAATGGTCCTGTGATTCGGTCTCTGGGTCTCAGGGGTCCCATGATTCGGTCTCTGGGTGTAAATGGTCCCGTGATTCGGTCTCTGGGTCTCAGGGGTCCCGGGATTCTCCAGGAATACCTCCAAACAGAGCTGGCAACCCGGACAGCAGGGCCTGAGGGAAATGCGCAGACACGTGCCGAGGAAAGGATCGGGCTCGGGCTGAGCGACCAGCCGTCACGCAGCGCAGGAGGAGGCCGTTCACCCGTCGGGCGGGACCTGGGGGTTACACAACAGGATAGTGTGCAGGTACAGCAAGTGATCAGCAAGGGCCAATGGAATCTTGGCCTTTATTGCAAAGGGGATGGAGTATAAAAGCAGGGAAGTCTTGCTACCGTTATAAGAACATAAGAATTAGGAACAGGAGTAGGCCATCTAGCCCCTCGAGCCTGCTCCGCCATGCAACAAGATCATGGCTGATCAGGCCGTGGACTCAGCTCCACTTACCCGCCCGCTCCCCATAACCCTTAATTCCCTTATTGGTTAAAAATCTATCTATCTGTGACTTGAATACATTCAATGAGCTAGCCTCAACTGCTTCCTTGGGCAGAGAATTCCACAGATTCACAACCCTCTGGGAGAAGAAATTCCTTCTCAACTCGGTTTTAAATTGGTTCCCCCTGTATTTTGAGGCTGTGCCCCCTAGTTCTAGTCTCCCCGACCAGTGGAAACAACCTCTCTGCCTCTATCTTGTCTATCCCTTTCATTATTTTAAATGTTTCTATAAGATCACCCCTCATCCTTCTGAACTCCAACGAGTAAAGACCCAGTCTACTCAATCTATCATCATAAGGTAACCCCCTCATCTCCGGAATCAGCCTAGTAAATCGTCTCTGTACCCCCTCCAAGGCTAGTATATCCTTCCTTAAGTAAGGTGACCAAAACTGCACGCAGTACTCCAGGTGCGGCCTCACCAATACCCTATACAGTTGCAGCAGGACCTCCCTGCTTTTGTACTCCATCCCTCTCGCAATGAAGGCCAACATTCCATTCGCCTTCCTGATTACCTGCTGCACCTGAACTAACCTTTTGGGATTCATGCACAAGGACCCCCAGGTCCCTCTGCACCACAGCATGTTGTAATTTCTCCCCATTCAAATAATATTCCCTTATACTGTTTTTTTTTTCCAAGGTGGATGACCTCACACTTTCCGACATTGTATTCCATCTGCCAAACCTTAGCCCATTCGCTTAACCTATCTAAATCTCTTTGCAGCCTCTGTGTGTCCTCTACACAACCCGCTTTCCCACTAATCTTTGTGTCATCTGCAAATTTTGTTACACTACACTCTGTCCCCTCTTCCAGGTCATCTATGTATATTGTAAACAGTTGTGGTCCCAGTACCGATCCCTGTGGCACACCACTAACCACCAATCTCCAAGCCGACAAGGACCCATTTATCCCGACTCTCTGCTTTCTGTTTGCCAGCCAATTCTCTATCCATGCTAATACATTTCATCTGACTCCGCGTACCTTTATCTTCTGCAGTAACCTTTTATATGGCACCTTATCGAATGCCTTTTGGAAATCTAAATACACCACATCCATCGGTACACCTCTATCCACCATGCTCGTTATATCCTCAAAGAATTCCAGTAAATTAGTTAAACATGATTTCCCCTTCATGAATCCATGTTGCGTCTGCTTGATTGCACTATTCCTATCTAGATGTCCCGCTATTTCTTCCTTAATGATAGCTTCAAGCATTTTCCCCACTACAGATGTTAAACTAACTGGCCTATAGTTACCTGCCTTTGGTCTGCCCCCTTTTTTAAACAGAGGCGTTACATTAGCTGCTTTCCAATCCGCTGGTACCTCCCCAGAGTCCAGAGAATTTTGGTAGATTTTAACGAATGCATCTGCTATAACTTCCGCCATCTCTTTTAATACCCTGGGATGCATTTCATCAGGACCAGGGGACTTGTCTACCTTGAGTCCCATTAGCCTGTCCAGCACTACCTCCCGAGTGATAGTGATTGTCTCAAGGTCCTCCCTTCCCACATTCCCGTGACCAGCAATTTTTGGCATGGTTTTTGTGTCTTTCACTGTGAAGATCGAAGCAAAATAATTGTTTAAGGTCTCAGCCATTTCCACATGTCCCATTATTAAATCCCCCTTCTCATCTGCTAAGGGACCAACATTTACTTTAGTCATTCTCTTCCGTTTTATATATCAGTAAAAGCTTTTACTATCTGTTTTTATGTTTTGCGCAAGTTTACTTTTGTAATCTATCTTTCCTTTCTTTATTGCTTTCTTAGTCATTCTTTGCTGTCGTTTAAAATTTTCCCAATCTTCTAGTTTCCCACTAACCTTGGCCACCTTATACGCATTGGTTTTTAATTTGATACTCTCCTTTATTTCCTTGGTTATTCACAGCTGGTTATCCCTTCTCTTACCGCCCTTCTTTTTCACTGGAATATATTTTTGTTGAGCACTATGAAAGAGCTCCTTAAAAGTCCTCCACGGTTCCTCAATTGTGCCACCGTTTAGTCTGTGTTCCCAGTCTACTTTAGCTAACTCTGCCCTCATCCCACTGTTGTCCTCTTTGTTTAAGTATAGTACGCTCGTTTGAGACACAACTTCCTCACCCTCAATCTGTATTACAAATTCAACCATACTGTGATCACTCATTCCGAGAGGATCTTTTACTCGGAGATCGTTTATTATTCCTGTCTCATTACACAGGACCAGATCTCAGATAGCTTGCTCCCTTGTAGGTTCTGTAACATACTGTTCTAAGAAACAATCCCGTATGCATTCTATGAATTCCTCCTCAAGACTACCCCGTGCGATTTGATTTGACCAATCGATATGTAGGTTAAAATCCCCTATGATTACTGCCGTTCCTTTTTCACATAACTCTATTATTCCCTTGATTATATCCGCCCCACCGTGAAGGTATTATTTGGGGGCCTATAAACTACGCCCACCAGTGACTTTTTCCCCTTACTATCTCTAATCTCCACCCAAAATGATTCAACATTTTGTTCATTAGAGCCAATATCATCTCTCACAACTGCCCTGATATCATTCTTTATTAACAGAGCTACTCCACCTCCTTTCCCTTCTTGTCTATCCTTCCGAATTGTCAGATACCCCTGTCTGTTTAATTCCCAGTCTTGGTCACCCTGCAACCACGTTTCTGTAATGGCCACCAAATCATACCCATTTGTAATGATTTGTGCCGTCAACTCAATTACTTTATTTCGAATGCTGCGTGCGTTTAGGTAGAGTGTTTTAATACTAGTTTTTAAACCATGATTTTTAGTTTTGACCCCTCCTGCAGCCCCTTTATATTCATACATATTGTCCCTTCCTATCACCTTGTGGTTTACACTTACCCCAGTGCTACTCTGCTCTGTTGCCTCCTGCCTTTTGCATTCTTTCTTGGGGTCCTGTTCATCTGTGCTCTCACCCACTCTAACTAGCTTAGAGCCCTCTCCTGGGTTCCAAATACTCCTCGCATTGAGGCACCGATCTTTCAGGCTTGCCTTTTTATTACACTTTGATCCTTTAGAATTTTGCTGTACATTGGCCCTTTTTGTTTTTTGCCTTGGGTTTCTCTGCCCTCCACTTTTACTCATCTCCTTTCTGTCTTTTGCTTCTGTCTCCATTTTGTTTCCCTCTGTCTCCCTGCATTGGTTCCCATCCCCCTGCTATATTAGTTCAACTCCTCCCCAACAGCACTGGCAAACACTCCCCCTAGGACATTGGTTCCGGTCCTGCCCAGGTGCAGACCGTCCAGTTTGTACTGGTCCCACCTCCCCCAGAACCGGTTCCAATGCCCCAGGAATTTGAATCCCTCCCTGCTGCACCACTGCTCAAGCCACGTATTCATCTGTGCTATCCTGCAATTCCTACTCTGACTAGCACGTGGCACTGGTAGCAATCCCGACATTACTACTTTTGAGGTCCTACTTTTTAATTTAGCTCCTAGCTCCCTAAATTCGTCTCGTAGGACCTCATCCCTTTTTTTACCTATGTCGTTGGTACCAATGTGCACCACGACAACTGGCTGTTCTCCCTCCCTTTTCAGAATGTCCTGCACCCACTCCGAGACATCCTTGACCCTTGCACCAGGGAGGCAACATACCATCCTGGAGTCTCGGTTGCGGCCGCAGAAACGCCTATCAATTCCCCTTACAATTGAATCCCCTATCACTATCGCTCTCCCACTCTTTTTCCTGCCCTCCTGTGCAACAGAGCCAGCCACGGTGCCATGAACTTGGCTGCTGCTGCCCTCCCCTGATGAGTCATCCCCCTCAACAGTACTCAAAGCGGTGTATCTGTTTTGCAGGGGGATGACCACAGGGGACCCCTGCACTACTTTCCTTGCACTGCTCTTCCTGCTGGTCTTCCATTCCCTAGCTGGCTGTGGACCCTTCACCTGCGGTAAGACCAACTTGCTACACGTGCTACTCACGTCATTCCCAGCATCGTGGATGCTCCAGAGTGAATCCACCCTCAGCTCCAAATCCGCAACGCGGTCCGTCAGGAGCTGGAGGCGGATACACTTCCCGCACACGTAGTCGTCAGGGACACCGGAAGTGTCCCTGAGTTCCCACATGGTACAGGAGGAGCATATCACGTGATCGAGCTCTCCTGTCATGACTTAACCCTTAGATTAACTTAAATTGGCGATAACAATGTTAACAGGTTACTTACTGATATGAAAAAGAAAATCTACTCACCAATCACCAGCCAATCACTTACCCCTTTGGCTGTGACGTCACCTTTTGATTTCTTCCGACTTTTTTGCTTTTTCTCCCAGCTGGAGCTGTACAAGCTGGGCCTTTATAGGCCTCACCACGCACCCCAGACTCGAACTCAGGGTATACAGGGTATTGGTGAGGCCACACCTGGAGTACTGTGTGCAGTTTTGGTTTCCATATTTACGAAAGGATATACTTGCTTTGCAGGCAGTTCAGAGAAGGTTCACTCGGTTGATTCCGGGGATGAGGGGATTGACTTATGAGGAAAGGTTGAGTAGGTTGGGCCTCTACTCATTGGAATTCAGAAGAATTAGAGGTGATCTTATCGAAACGTATAAGATTATGAGGGGACTTGACAAGGTGGATGCAGAGAGAATGTTTCCACTGATGGGGGAGACTAGAACTAGAGGGCATGATCTTAGAATAAGGGGCCGCCCATTTAAAACTGAGATGAGGAGGAATTTCTTCTCTCTGATCTCTGTAAATCTCTGGAATTCGCTGCCTCAGAGAGCTGTGGAAGCTGGGACCTTGAATAAATTTAAGACAGAGATAGACAGTTTCTTAAACGATAAGGGGATAAGGGGTTATGGGGAGCAGGCGGGGAAGTGGACCTGAGTCCATGATCGGATCAGCCATGATCATTTTAAATGGCGGAGCAGACTCGAGGGGCCTGCTCCTATTTCTTATGTTCTTATGCCCGTGCCATCTCTCTGTGGGAATGTGACAAACACGACAGCCAACTTGCGCACGGCAAGCTGCCACAAACGGTGACGAGATTATGAGCAGGTAATCACTGGGCAAGAAGCAGTTTGACTAATCTCCAATGAAATGCTCCCAGGAGATGTCTAAATGACTGCGGGAGACCCATCCAGTGGGCGTTTTGTTCTTTGGTTTCAGGATGTGTGCAATGTGCTGGCAAAGTCCCATTTATTGCCCAGCTCTCGTTGCCCTGATAGCAATTGTTTGTGCCGAGGAGGCGAGGATGGGAATCCAGAGTCAACCATATAGCACGAACCTGGGGGAAGGAGTACCCTCGCCAAAGGACATTAACGAACTAGTTGGGCTTTTCCTGCAGTCCGGCGCCTTTCATGGCCATTATTCTGGTGCCTGCCCACAACCCATCAGATTTATTGAATGCCTTCTCACAACTTCCACGGCAGTGTTGGAGGAGGCATTTATTTATGTTCTAAATCTCTCCGCCTCTTGTACCTCCTTTAAGACGCTCCTTAAAAACATACCTCTTTGACCAAGCTTTTGCCAGTTCTGACCAAGGGTCACCGACCTGAAACGTTAACTCTATTTCTCTCCACAGATGCTGCCTGACCCGCTGAGATTTCCAGCATCTCCTGTTTTTATTTCAGATTCCAGCATCTGCAGTCATTTGCTGTTGTCATTTCTTCTTTTGTGGCTTGGTGTCAAATTTATTTGTTTTGTCTTCAAAACTTCCTGTGAAGCTCCTTGGGACGTTTAAAATGCTACAAGTTGTTGTGACTATCCATTCCTCATATTCATGATGCTTGAGACGTCATGGTCCAGTGTTGACAGATTTATCAGTTATATAGTACTGTACATGCAGAAGGCATTCAACAAGGTCCCACACAAGAGATTAATGTGCAAAGTTAAAGCACATGGGATTGGGGGTAGTGTGCTAATGTGGATTGAGAACTGGTTGGCAGACAGGAAGCAAAGAGTAGGAGTAAATGGGTACTTTTCAGAATGGCAGGCAGTGACTAGTGGGGTACCGTAAGGTTCTGTGCTGGGGCCCCAGCTGTTTACATTGTACATTAATGATTTCGACGAGGGAATTAAATGTAGTATCTCCAAATTTGCGGATGACACTAAGTTGGGTGGCAGTGTGAGCTGCGAGGAGGATGCTATGAGGCTGCAGAGTGACTTGGATAGGTGAGGTGAGTGGGCAAGTGCATGGCAGATGAAGTCTAATGTGGATAAATGTGAGGTTATCCACTTTGGTGGTAAAAACAGAGAGACAGACTATTATCTGAATGGTGACAGATTAGGAAAAGGGGAGGTGCAACGAGACTTGGGTGTCATGGTACATCAGTCATTGAAGGTTGGCATGCAGGTACAGCAGGCGGTTAAGAAAGCAAATGGCATGTTGGCCTTCATAGCGAGGGAATTTGAGTACAGGGGCAGTGAGGTGTTACTACAGTTGTACAGGGCCTTGGTGAGGCCACACCTGGAGTATTGTGTACAGTTTTGGTCTCCTAACTTAAGGAAGGACATTCTTGCTATTGAGGGAGTGCAGCCAAGGTTCACCAGACTGATTCCCGGGATGGCAGGACTGACATATCAAGAAAGACTGGATCAACTGGGCTTGTATTCACTGGAGTTCAGAAGAATGAGAGGGGATCGCATAGAAACGTTTAAAATTCTGATGGGTTTAGACAGGTTAGATGCAGGAAGAATGTTCCCAATGTTGGGGAAGTCCAGAACCAAGGGTCACAGTCTAAGGATAAGGGGTAAGCCATTTAGGACCGAGATGAGGAGAAACTTCTTCACCCAGAGAGTGGTGAACCTGTGGAATTCTCTACCACTGAAAGTTGTTGAGGCCAATTCATTAAATATATTCAAAAAGGAGTTAGATGAAGTCCTTACTACTAGGGGGATCAAGGGGTATGGCGAGAAAGCAGGAATGGGGTACTGAAGTTGCATGTTCAGCCATGAACTCATTGAATGGCGGTGCAGGCTCGAAGGGCCGAATGGCCTACTCCTGCATCTATTTTCTATGTTTCTATGTAATATTTAAGCATACACTTAATCATATCTTACTTACAATCAAATCTTATGACAGTGGGATTCAACATTTTACTGTTCTGAGCACAGTAGTCAAGTTGATCAAACCTTCGGATCCATTATTCACGTTACAATTTGTTACTTTTATATCTTCTTTCCTTGACTACAAATTACTAATTTAAATGCCTTGAGAAGATATGCTGTGCTAGGCTCATCATCATCATCATCATCATAGGCAGTCCCTCGGAAAGTGAGTTCTTTGGTGGCTGAACAGTCCAACATGAGAGCCACAGACCCTGCCACAGATGGGACAGACATTCGGCGAGGGAAGGGGTCGGTGGGACTGGTTTGCCGTGCGCTCCTTCCGCTGCCTGCGCCTGACCTCTTTGCGTTGAGACTCAAAGAACTCGACGCCCTCCCGGATGCACTTTCTCCACCTCGGGTGGTCTTCGGCCAGGGTCTCCCAGGTGTCAGTGGTTATGTCGCACTTTACCAGAGAGACTTTGAGGGTGTCCTTGTAACGCTTCCGCTGCCCACCTTTGGCTCGTTTACCATGAAGGAGCTCCGCATAAAGCATTTGCTTAGGGAGTCTTGTATCTGGCATGCGAACTATGTGGCCTGTCCAGCGAAGCTGATCGAGTGTGGTCAGTGCTTCAATACTAGGGATGTTAGCCTGGACGAGGACACTGATGTTGGTGCTAGGCTAGTTCACACCTCATTCACATGTTCTATGTTGCAGCTCCAAGCTAAAGAATGTATGAACAACAGGTAAGTTATATTATTAATTGATTCAACCTACATCTTTGTTTTCAACTTTCCTTCCCAAGGTTAGCAGAATGTTTTTTTTTTAATAAACTGGGGGTCATCCAAAACACGCTGCCCGTGTCCTAACTCGCACCAAGTCCCGCTCACCCATCATCCCCTGTGCTTGCTGCCCCGTGTCCTAACTCGCACAGAGTCCCACTCACCCACCACCTCCTGTGCTCGCTGCCCCGTGTCCTAACTCACACCAAGTCCCGCTCACCCATCACCCCCTGTGCTCGTTGCTCCGTGCCCTAACTCGCACCAAGTCCCACTCACCCATCACCTCCTGTGCTCGCTGACCTACATTGGCTCCCTGTTAAGCAACGCCTTTGATACGTCCTTACTACACAGTATAAATGCGCAAGAGGCCCATGCTTGAGAGAAGGTCAGTCTGTGACCTGTCCTTTATTCCTTAGCACTCAAGTGATGAAGTTGGGTGGAGCTTCCCCTTTTATACCTGAAGGTCCAGGTTAGGAGTGTCTCCCACCTAGTGGTCAGTGTTCTCACAGTGTACAACTTAGGTCAGTTTATACATGGGTTACAATGCTGGTTGAATACATGACATCACCTCCCCCCCAAAGTCTTATTGGGATCACAGGTTGAGTCCCTCTGGTGGTTTACGCTCCCTTGTAGAGCGCCTGAGTTGGGGCTTCGGTTGTTGGGCGCTGGCCTGAGTATCTGCTGTTTGCAGTGCCTCAGGCCTGTCCGGACTGCCCACAGTGACTGGGCTCTCCTCCTTTTGGTTCCGGTGTTCGGTCACCTGTGGTGGAGTGAACTCTATATCGTGTTCTTCCTCTGCTTCTTCTATGGGGTTGCTGAACCTCCTTTTTGTTTGATCCACATGTTTGCAGCAGATTTGTCCATTGGTAAGTTTAACTACCAGAATCCTATTTCCCTCTTTGGCAACCACAGTGCCTGCGAGCCATTTGGGCCCTGCAGCGTAGTTGAGGACAAAAACAGGATCATTTACATCAATACATCGCGCCCTCGCATTCCTGTCATGGTAGTGATATTGTGACTGGCGCCTGCTCTCGACAATTTCTTTCATGGTGGGGTGTATAAGGGATAATCGGGTTTTGAGCGTCCTTTTCATTAGTAGCTCTGTGGGTGGAACCCCTGTGACCCAGTGTGGTCGGGATCTATAGGCCAACAGGAGGCGTGATAAGCGGGTTTGTAGGGAACCCCCTTGGAATCTGAGCATCCCCTGTTTGATTATCTGCACTGCTCGTTCTGCCTGGCCGTTTGAGGCCGGCTTGAACGGTGCCGTTCTAACATGGTTAATTCCATTGCCTGCCATGAAGTCCTAGAATTCAGTGCTTGTGAAGCACGGGCCATTGTCACTGACCAAGATGTCCGGTAGACCGTGGGCGGCGAACATTACTCGTAGACTTTCTACCGTGGCAGAGGATGTGCTTGAATTTAAAATGTCACACTCGATCCATTTGGAGTAGGCGTCTATTACAACCAAAAACATTTTCCCCATGAAAGGACCTGCGTAGTCCACATGGATGCGTGACCAAGTCTTGGCGGGCCATGGCCAGGGGCTAAGGGGGGCTTCCCTGGGCGCATGGCCCAGCTGAGCACACGTGTTGCACCTGCGAACACAAAGTTCCAGATCTGCGTCTATCCCTGGCCATCAAACATGTGACCTGGCAATTGCCTTCATTGTGACAATGCCCGGGTGCCCATTGTGGAGTTCTCTGATGAACACCTCTCTGCCCATCTGGGGCATGACTACGCGGTTTCCCCACAGTAGGCAATCGGCCTGAATCGAGAGTTCATCCTTGCGCCTGTGAAATGGTTTAAATTTCTCAGGGCATGCCCTGTACGTGGCTGCCCAGTCCCCATTCAGGACACATTTCTTGACTAGAGACAATAGCGGGTCTTTATTTGTCCAGACTTTAATCTGACGGGCTGTCACGGGTGAGCCTTCGCTTCCGAAAGCTTCAACAGCCATGACCATCTCAGCACCATGCTCGGTAGCCCCCTCAGTGGTGGCTAGTGGGAGCCTGCTGAGTGCATCGGCGCAGTTTTCGGTGCCTGGTCTGTGCCGAATTGTGTAGTCATAGGCAGCTAACGTGAGTGCCCACCTCTGTATGCGGGCCGATGCGTTTGCATTTATGGCCTTGTTGTCGGCCAAAAGGGACGTTAGGGGTTTGTGATCTGTCTCCAGCTCAAATTTCCTGCCAAACAGGTACTGGTGCATTTTCTTTACCGCGTATACACATGCGAGTGCCTCCATTTCTACCATCCCGTAGCCCCTTTCTGCCTGGGACAGACTCCTGGAGGCATAAGCTACCGGCTATAACTGACCCTTGGCATTGACATGCTGCAACACACACCCGACACCATAGGACGACGCATCGCACGTTAACACAAGTTTGTTACATGGGTCATATAGCGTTAACAGATTGTTGGAACATAACAAATTGCGTGCTCTATTAAAAGCCCTTTCCTGGCTGTCCCCCCAGACCCATTCGCGACCTTTGCGTAGGAGCACGTGTAGCGGCTCTAGCAGCGTGCTCAATTTGGGAAGGAAGTTACCAAAATAGTTCAGGAGCCCCAGGAACGAACGCAGCTCCGTCGTGTTACGGGGTCTGGGTGCTCTCTGGATCGCTTCCGTCTTGGATGCAGTAGGGCTGATCCCGTCTGCTGCTACCCTCATCCCCAGGAATTCAACCTCTGGAGCTAGGAAGACGCATTTCGCCTTTTATACTGTGTATACCTTTTATACCCGGTCCAGTCTGCGTAGCACCTCCTCCAGGTTGTGGAGGTGTTCTTCAGTATCGTAACCCGTAATGAGGATGTCGTCCTGAAAAACCACCATCCCTGGAATCGACTTGAGGAGGCTTTCCATATTTTGTTGGAAGATCGCGGCGGCCGAGCGAATCCCGAACGGACATCTGTTGTACTCAAATAACCCCTTGTGTGTCGTGATGGTGGTCAGCTTCTTCGACTCACTCACCAGCTCCTGGGTCATGTAAGCTGAGGTCAGGTCCAATTTTGAAAAAAGTTTGCCACCGGATAGTGTCGCAAAGAGGTCCTCCGCTCTCGGTAGCGGGTACTGGTCTTGGAGTGACACCCGGTTGATGGTGGCCTTGTAATCGCCACATATCCTGACCGACCCATCCGCCTTGAGCACCGGCACAATCGGGCTCGCCCAGTCACTGAATTCGACTGGCGAGATGATGCCTTCCCTCAACAGGCGGTCCAATTCGCCTTCTATCTTTTCCCGCATCACGTACGGCACCGCTCTAGCCTTGTGATGTACTGGTCTGGCGTCCGGGTTTATGTGAATCACTACCTTGGCCCCCATGAAAGTGCCAATGCCGGGTTGAAATAATGAGTCAAATTTGTCCAGGACCTGTGAGCATGATACTCGCTCCACAGAGGAAATTGCATTGACATCGCCCCATTTCCAGTTCATGACAGCAAGCCAACTCCTCCCCAGTAGTGCGGGACCGTCCCCTGGGACAATCCAGAGTGGCAACCTGTTCTCCGAATCTTTGTGGGTCACCACTACTGTGGTGCTGCCTAGCACCGGAATGATCTGCTTTGTGTAAGTCCGTAGCTGTGCGTCAATCGGCGATAATTTTGGCCTCCTGGCCTTGGATGCCCACAACTTTTCGAACTGTTTGATACTCATCAGGGACTGGCTGGCACCCGTGTCTAACTCCATTGATACTGGGATGCCATTGAGGAGCACTTTCATCATTATCGGTGGCGTCCTGGTGTATGAACTGTATACGTACTCCACATAAACTCGCTGAACTTTAGCTTCCAGCGATTTCCCCCAGTGTCCATTTCTGCAATTTCTGCAGGTATTTTGCTCATCTCTGCAAACTCCGGCTGAATGTATGCCTCCAGCCTCCAGCATGAGTTGCGGTTTGAAACAAAAGGTCCCTTGCCAGTCGATCGTCCCTGACTGCCCCTGTTATTGTCCTTGAGTGCACCATTAACGGGTGTTGATGGCCCCATTACTGGCCGCATTGTCCCTTGCAATGGCGTGAACCCTCTGGGTTCGACTACATGTTGGGACATGCCTGACTGCCCTTGTCTGCCTGGAGAACTGTGTGCTGCTTTAACAATGTTGAATCTCTGTCCCAACCATTCCTTAACACAGTACCTCTCGTCTGTTCTGCTAGTGGCCATGCTCGCATGGTTTAAATCCCAGTTTCTTGTCGCCATTGATACGTCCTTACTACACAGTATAAATGCACAAGAGGCCCATGCTTGAGAGAAGGTCAGTCTGTGACCTGTCCTTTATTCCTTAGCACTCAAGTGATGAAGGTGGGTGGAGCTTCCCCTTTTATACCTGAAGGTCCAGGTTAGGAGTGTCTCCCACCTAGTGGTCAGTGTTCTCACGGCGTACAACTTAGGTCAGTTTATACATGGGTTACAATGCTGGTTGAATACATGACAGCCTTGATTTTAAAATTCTCATCCTTGTTTTCAAATCCCTCCATGGCCTCGCCCCTTCCTATCTCTCTAATCTCCTCCAGCCCCACACCCCCCCCAAGATATCTGCGCTCCTCTAATTCTGCCCTCTTGTGCATCCCTGATTATAATCGTTCCACCATTGGTGGCCGTGCCTTCTGTTGCCTGGGTCCCAAGCTCTGGAACTCCCTCCCTAAACCTCTCCACCTCTCTAGTTGTGCAGGTGCAGCAGGTAATCAGGAAGGCGAATGGAATGTTGGCCTTCATTGCGAGAGGGATGGAGTACAAAAGCAGGGAGGTCCTGCTGCAACTGTACAGGGTATTGGTGAGGCCGCACCTGGAGTACTGCGTGCAGTTTTGATCACCTTACTTAAGGAAGGATATACTAGCCTTGGAGGGGGTACAGAGACGATTCACTAGGCTGATTCCGGAGATGAGGGGGTTACCTTATGATGATAGATTGAGTAGACTGGGTGAGGGGTGATCTAATAGAAACATTTAAAATAATGAAAGGGATAGACAAGATAGAGGCAGAGAGGTTGTTTCCACTGGTCGGGGAGACTAGAACTAGGGGGCACAGCCTCAAAATACGGGGGAGCCAATTTAAAACTGAGTTGAGAAGGAATTTCTTCTCCCAGAGGGTTGTGAATCTATGGAATTCTCTGCCCAAGGAAGCAGTTGAGGCTAGCTCATTGAATGTATTCAAATCACAGATAGATAGATTTTTAAACAATAAGGGAATTAAGGGTTATGGGGAGCGGGCGGGTAAGTGGAGCTGAGTCCACGGCCAGATCAGCCATGATCTTGTTGAATGGCGGAGCAGGCTCGAGGGGCTAGATGGCCTACTCCTGTTCCTAATTCTTATGTTCTTATGTTATGTACCTCTTTTTCCTCCTTTAAGACGCTCCTTAAAACCTACTGGTCACCTGCCGTAATGTCTTCTTTTTTGTGGCTCATGTCAAATTCATGTTTTTGTCTTACAACACTCCTGTGAAGTGCCTTGGGACTTTTTACTACGTTAAAGGTGCTATATAAATACAAGTTATTGTTGTTGGCAGTAATTTTTTTTAATTAACAGGCTTGATGGACCAGCCAGTCCTGTCCTATTTACGTTTTCCACACTGCTCCAGCAAGCGTTCCCAGCTTCAGTGCAGGTTAGAAGCAGAGTCAAGCTCCTGCCTTGTGCAACAACCTAGTATGACATTTTTCATGTGACTTTCTGTGACCCCCCCCTCTCCCGACACTTGGGGAAGAGAATGTATGGCATGAGTGTCATGCATGCAATCCTACGTAACCAGCATTCTACCGCCACCAGAGGGCGTATCTGTTGGAGCCCCAAGGAATCCCAGCAACCCATGGGAGCACTGTATACAAGCAGACCTCCCACGCTGTACCAACACTCTGGAGTTAGAATAAAGAGACTAAGGTCACACTTACTCACATCTACAGTGCTCAGTTATGTTACTTTATTACGGACATAACAATGAGGTCCAGCGAACTTTCAATAATAAGAGTAAACAAGATGCAGAGATGCCAAGGGTTCCAGCTTGTACAAGTCTGACATCAGGCTAAACAGATATCTTTGGGGCAGGGGTAGGAGGTTGAAACAGCACTTCTGATCCCCATGAAGGGCCTCTCCTGCCAGGCATCCCTTGTACTTGCTTCAATGTGACCCTCTGTTAATACACTTATGTCCTTTTCAGACCAATAACAAGTTTCCCTAAATAACACTGCTCAAAGGGAACAGTAGCTTTGTGGTTATGTTACGGGACCGATAATCCAGATACCTGGACTGATCATCAGGAGACATGAGTCCAAATCCCACCACGGCAGCTGGGGAATTTAAATTCAATTAAATAAATGTGGAATAAAAAGCTAGTATCAGTAATGGTGACCATGAAACTACTGGATTGTCGTAAAAACCCATCTGGTTCACAAATGCCATTCAGGGAAAGAAATCTGCTGCCCTACATGTGACTCCAGACCCACAGCAATGTAGTTGACTCTTAACTGCCCCTCTGAAATGGCCTCGCAAACCAGTTATATTCAAGAAGGTGGCTGCAATTAGGAATGAGCAATAAATATTGGCAAGATTGCCGGTGACGTCCACATCCCGTGAATGAAACGTAGAAATTTACAGCGCAGGAGGAGGCCATTTTGGCTCATCGTGTCCGCGCCGGCCGACAAAGAGCCGCACGGCCCTCGGTCAGCAGCCCTAAAGGTTACATATAAACCTATGAACAATGACGGAAAGGCAAAGAGCACCCAGCCCAACCAGTCCGCCCCACACAACTGTGACACCATTTATACTGAAAACATCTTATTATACTGAATTTAAAAATATAGTGCAGACCAAGAGTTCAATCCCCAGGCTCTGCTGAGTCAGCAGATTCGAGTCAAGGCAGTATTTGGCCTCAGTGCCCCTGTGCACGGCAGGGGAAGGAGGGCAGAAAAGGTACCCACCACTAGTCCCTAGTGCTTCATGCCGGAAAGTGCAATTATGCGGGGGCCGGACCATCCCAAAGTTGTTTAACCCACCAACACTGTCTAGGGTCACACAACAATAAAAACATTTGTACTTAACGTAGTGAAACATCCCAAGGTGCTTCACAGGAGTATTATGAATTTGACACCGGGCCTCATAAGAAGAAATTAGGGCAGGTGACCAAAAGCTTGGTCAAAGAGGTCGGTTTTAAGGAGCGTCTTAAAGGAGGAAAGTGAGGTAGAGAAGCGGAGAAGTTTAGGGAGGGAGTTCCAGAGCTTGGGGCCCAGGCAACAGAAGGCACGGCCACCAATGGTGGAGCGATTATAATCAGAGATGCTCAAGAGGGCAGAATTAAATGAGCGCAGACATCAAGGGGGGTTGTGTAGCTGGAGGAGGTTACAGAGATAGGGAGGGGTGAGGCCATGGGGGGATTTGAAAACAAGGATGAGAATTTTGAAATTGCTTAAAGATACTCCCACAATGCTGTTAGGGAGGGAGTTCCAGGATTTTGACCCAGCTACGATGAAGGAACGGCGATATATTTCCTATAAGAAAAAGGAGTAGCAGTAGGCCATTTGGCCCGTTGAGCCTGCTCTGCCATTTCATAACAGATTGGCGCTGCGAGCAGGGTCCACACAGGACAGCCGAGCACAATGTGGGTCTTAATAGGGTGAGTACTTTATACTTACCACCCATAGGTAGTAGATCGTAAAATAGTGCACGGCTGGACGTAAGCTGTGGACAAAAAGAACAAAGGAGGGGAGCTGCATATAGAAACATAGAAAATAGGTGCAGGAGTAGGCCATTCGGCCCTTCTAGCCTGCACCGCCATTCAATGAGTTCATGGCTGAACATGCAACTTCAGTACCCCATTCCTGCTTTCTCACCATACCCCATCAGTGGATGTATAACAAACGACTGCGCTAAAAAGCCCATAGGGCTGAGGAATAATCTTGTGTCTAGAGAAAGGACAAAGAGGCGCGGAAAGCCGCGCGAAAGGAATAATAAAGCGAGAGCAGGGGAGCCAGGCAGGATGGCTACTGCAACAGCAGACCCGGGGAAAACAGAGTCAGGGCCGTTAGAGCCAATAGTGACAGTAGTAGTGGAAAAACATACAAAAATGTCAGAGAAGATGCCAAAAAAGGGGTACGACCCACAAGCACTAGTTACAGAACAAGTAGCACGGTGGGTCAGGGCAAGATAAGGATAAAGCGGAAAAAGGAATAATAATGTTAGCAGTTAATGCAGGACGGAAAGAAGCAACGCTAGCAACGGTAAATATAGCCCGACTGGACAAAGACCAAAAGACAGCATTACGACTGGGACGGATGACCAGACGGACTGTGCTGACCGCACCACCCGAGAGCCAGGACGATGACGACATAGACTGGAATGCAGTAGACGAGAAGGCGGGTGAGTATGAAAAAGATCAGGAGGGACCGCCACCTCTATATTCGAACGAAGAGGCTAAGTTAGCCCCTGTGAGACGGATAGATAAAACGGTAAGGGGACAGAGGACACAGACAGTAATGGAGGAACCATTCACGGCGGCAGACAAACAATTGTTTTTAAATACACTGCCTGATTATAAGCGAAACAATGATCATTTTAAGTTTTGGGATAAAATGGATGAATTAATATAGGGTCATGAGTTAACCCTGGACGACATCCATATCCTGCTAAAGGCGAAGCTCCAGAAGAGTATATGGGAATTATTCGGCCAGAACTTTAGGGATAAAACTTGGACTCAGCAGGGAAGACAAACAAGAGCCCAGAAGCAAGACGGATTCTTTAGAGCCATAAAGAACGCGGGGGTCGCGGAGAACCAAATTGGTCCCAGTATCTGGCATTAGACAGGAAAAAGGGGAAAAGGTCGAGGTGTATGTGGAACGAAAATTTGAAGCGTATAAAGGTCACGCAGGGCTGCAGAACCCTTTGAGAGATTATGACATATTTCTAAAGATGTTAAAGGATGGCATGGCCTCCCCCCTTACAAAGACTTAGGGTTCCCTGTAGGGAATAACTCTCGGGAAATCATCACCTGGGCCATGAAGGCAGAAGAGTCCCAGATCAGGGGAAGGATCAGTGCCCTTGACGAGATGGCTAGTGTGGTTGGACAGAGCCCCAACATGAGAAACTGGAGCTTGTTATGCCCGTGGAGGGAAGGGACATATGGCCAAAGAGTGTGCGAATAGGAAGGGAATAGGAAACTCCAAAGAGGGAAAAGAGAACAACCGATGTGGTAATTGTCGGAAGCCCGGACATCGAAGGGAAGACTGTTGGACTGGAGGAGGAGGTAAAGAAAGGGAAGGCCCCCCCGCGGAAGAGGAGGACAGAGTCAGGCTTGCCCCAACCCTCCCAGCAAACAAGCAGCCAGGGACAGATTGTGCAGTTGAACGCCAAAGACTTGGTGGACCTACTGAAAATGGTGAAGTGACGGGGAACGGCACTGGCCAGCCTGGGAGGGGAAGAGGATAACTGGATGTATATTAGCGTGCTGTTAGGGGGCCAACAGTGCAGAATGTTGATAGATACTGGGGCCTCCATTTCAATTACAAATTATCCATTACCCCTAACCCAGACAAAAATACGAATTAGGAGGAGTAGGCGGAGGACAGATGGAGGCAACGTTAAGTCAAACCTTGAACATGCAGATTATGCGCTACCAGTCCAAATTTGGGTGTATGAGGGAGATGAGGGGAGCATTTTGGGAATAGACCTTTTGGAACAGCTAGGGGCACACATAAATATAATAGACTGGACGGTCAGGTGGAAAAACAACAAGGAAAGATTCTCGCCAAAAGGAAGTCAGGTAGGAGTGATTTGCGGGAGAGAAACCATGAGCGAAGGGCCATGAAAATTAATGGTACAATTATATCCCAGCGCATGGGCAACTAAGAAGCAGGAATGCGGGATGGTTGAGTATGGGCCAGTCGTGGTAGAAGGACCCTCCCATGCACCACACCGACAGTACCCACTGAGACGGGTAGCTGAGGAGGGAATTGTGAAGATAGTCGGAGAACTAGAACAAGATGGGATTATACGACCCACAATGTCCCATACTAGCTCACCCACCTGGCCCGTTAAGAAACCAGACGGATCATATAGGTTGATCATAGACTATACTGAATTGAACAAGGTAGCCATTTACATTGCTGTTTCAGACTTCCTTGGCATTTCAACTAGTGCAATAGTGTCAAACAACAACATGATGTTTAACACCCTTAGTCCTGATCAGGACATATTTACCAAGCTGGATATAGGCAATGGGTTTTGGTCTATACCGGTGGCAGAAGAATCACAGAATAAGTTTGCGTTTACGGTAAAAGGGAGACAGTATACATGGACCTAGTTGCCACAGGGGTTCCATAATAGCCCAACCATCTTTCACCAATGTATGGCCAACATAGTGGAACGTATTGACCTAACGGATACCCGGAGCACGATATTACAATATGTAGACGATCTGTTGCTAGCATCAGTCGGAGAGCGAGATCACCTCCGAGTGTTAGAAACATAGAAAATAGGTGCAGGAGTAGGCCATTCTGCCCTTCGAGCCAGGACACTGGAAGTAATAATAGAATCCGGGTTAAAATTCAATCCGAAAAGGGCTCAGGTGGGACAGCCGCAAGTCACCTTCCTGGGGCATTTGATAAGCAAGGGACAGAAACAGCTGCCGCCTGAGCGGAAGACTGCAATTTTGCAGATGTCACGCCCACTCATGGTTCGGGGAGTGAGGAAGGTGTTAGGACTGTTTAATTACTATTTAAGACTATGCCCAATGAGTGGAAGTGTTACAGAATCTTACTAAGGGAGACGTGAAGTCAGGGGATAAGGTACAGTGGGAGAAGCAATGGAGGAAGCCTTTGTAGAAATAAAACAAACATTAACAGCAGCCCCCGCACTGGAGCTGCCTAGGCAGGAAGCACCGTTTCATATCTTTTGCAGCAGTGCGGTGGTGTGTCAACTGCACGGGGAACGGATGCGACCTGTAACGTACTACTCGGCCAGGCAAGACTCAGTGATGACAGGGTCACGTTGTTGCGTCCCGATGGTAGGATGTGCAGCTTGGGCTATCCAAGCTTCGGAGCCACGTAGCCGAATTAACTGCATTAACAGAAGCCCTAAGATTGGATAGTAGATATACCTTTGGAGTAGTACGTGACTATATGAAAGCATGGTCACGTAGGGGATTCAAAACCACAGCGGGCACACCTATCCAAAATGGAGACTTTATTGAGGATCTGATCAGTGCCGCAGGAGAATCAGATGAAGTCGCAGTAATTAAGGTTAAAGCACACCAAAAAATTATGACAAAGGTGCAGCAGGGAAATACCTATGCTGATGCTATGGCAAAGGAGATAATTTCTGAAGAGTTAGTGGAAACCAAGGCAGGAGCTATAACCAAGGAAGAAGAAACAGGCAGCACGACTATAAAAGATGTACAACAAGCTGCAGTGAGGGAAGAAAAGGATGCTTGGGAGAAGGTTGGAGCAATAGAGGGGGAAGATGGAATCTGGAGATACGAGGATAGAATAGTCGCACCTGGGTGTATACGTCTCACCTTGATGGAACAATATCATGGGTGGGCTCATGTAGGAAGAGACAGGACCTTGAAACTGATCAGTAGGTGTTGATGGTGGCCAAATATGGGAAGGGAGGTAGCTATGTTTTGCCAAAGATGTGTAATATGGGCACAGTGTGAACCAGGACGGTCCCCAAAGGTCAGAGTGAGACATCAGCCTAGACCAAAAGGCCCATGGAAGAAGTTACAAATGGATTTTACCTGACCATTCCCCAGTTCACGAGGATACACCTACTGTTTAGTAATAGTAGACCAGTTTACTCGGTGGGTAGAAGCAGTCCCATGTAGAAATTGTACTGCAGATACCGTAGCCAGGATCTTATCTGAGGAGGTAATACCAAGATGGGGAGTGCCATTACTCAGACCAAGGCACGCACTTTACCGGGAAAGTAATAAAACAGGCATGCGTACTAGGAATCAAGCAGAAATTTCACATCCCTTACCACCCTCAACGTTCAGGAATGGTGGAAAGGATGAATAGGACGTTGAAAAACAGTATGACAAAGGCCATTTTAGAAACAGGAAAACATTGGTCAGTTGTGTTACCCGCCATTTTGATGAGAATACGAGCAACTCCAGCTAGGACTACCGGAGTGACGCCATTTGAGCTAATGACCGGGAGAGCCATGACATTACCAGAGGATGTTATCTTAAGTACACCAGACAAGGTAGAACCTAAGTCCAGGTTAAGGAGGTATTGTGCAGGACTTAGCCGTTCAGTTGCATGAGCTTGAGGGGGAAGTGTTGGATCGCCAACAAATACGAGACTGGGAGGTAGAACATCAGGAGTTAAAAGCACAAGTACCGCAGGTAGGAGATAGGGTAATGATGAAAATTACACCCAAACAGGCAGGACTGAAGCCACGCTGAATGGGACCGTACCCAGTGATCGTTGTGTATGGAGAAAGAGTCAGACTGAACACTGTGAGCTCAAAGTAAAGTGTGACCTTAGTCTTTTATGCAGGTCTCCAGAGTGCCTCTCCAATCTGTGAAGCCTCCTTAAATACCTGTGCTCCCAAGAGATTATGGGATCCCTTGGGACTCCAGGGGATGAGCCCTCTGGTGGCTGTACAGAGTAAATACAAGTTTACATATATAACAACACTCCCCCCCCCTCCGCCCCAAAAGTCAATAGTGTTAACTATTTACAATGTGAGTCGATGTGGGGCCCTTCTTGCCCTGGTTGATCGTCTCGGTGTGAAAGCTGGTGTTGTTGAATCATTTGTTGGGCCCTCGCTGGGCTGCTGTGCAGCTGACCTTGCTGGGCTGCCTGGTGTGTTGGGTCCTGCTGGGCTGCTGTGGATGGGTTCTGCTTTGTAGTCAACCGTGGTGCCGGTTGCCACTGGTGTGTATGTTGGGGGATCAAAAAAGGTAGGGTCCAAGGTGGGTTGCTCAGGATAGTCCGTGAATCTGATTTTGATTTGGTCCAAGTGTTAAGGTGAATTTGAAAGTTTGACCCAAAACACCCTGCTCCCCTCTTTGGCCATGACAGTGTTAGGAAGCCATTTGGGACCTTGTCCATAATTTAATACAAATACAGGATCTTTGATTTCAATCTCGCATGACACATTTGCGCTATCATGGTATGCACTTTGTTGAAGCCGTCTGCTCTCTACCTGTTCATGTAGATCAGGGTGAACTAACGAGAGCCTTGTCTTAAGTGCTCTTTTCATGAGCAGTTCACCAGGTGGGATCCCAGTGAGTGAATGGGATCTCGTGCGGTAGCTAAGCAGGACTCGGGATAGGCGAGTCTGCAGTGAGCCTTCAGTTACCCTCTTAAAGCCTTCTTTGATGGTTTGCACTGCTCTCTCTGCCTGACCATTGGACACTGGTTTAAATGGGGCAGATGTGACATGTTTGATCCCTGTGGCACCCCACTAGTCTCTGTCTGCCATTCTGAAAAGGACCCGTTTATCTCAATTCTCTGCTTCCTGTCTGCCAACCAGTTCTCTATCCACGTCAGTACATTACCCCCAATAGCATGTGCTTTAATTTTGTACACCAATCTCTTGTGTGGGACCTTGTCAAAAGCCTTCTGAAAGTCCAAATACACCACATGCACTGGTTCTCCCTTGTCCACTCTACTAGTTACATCCTCAAAAAATTCTAGAATATTTGTCCAGCATGATTTTCCTTTCATAAACCCATGCTGACTTGGACCGATCCTGTCACTGCTTTCCAAATGCGCTACCAGTCTACAATTACCCGTTTTCTCTCTCCCTCCTTTTTAAAAAAGTGGTGTTACATTAGCTACCCTCCAGTCCATAGGAACTGATCCAGAGTCGATAGACTGTTGGAAAATGATCACCAATGCATCCACTATTTCTAGGGCCACTGCCTTAAGTTGGGATGCAGGGTACCAGGCATTTATCGGCCTTCAATCCCATCAATTTCCCCAACACAATTTCCCGCCTAATAAGGATATCCTTCAGTTCCTCCTTCTCACTAGACCCTCGGTCCCCTAGTATTTCTGGAAGGTTATTTGTGTCTTCCTTCATGAAGACAGAACCAAAGTATTTATTCAACTGGTCTGCTATTTCTTTGTTCCCCTTTATAAATTCACCTGAATCTAACTGCAAGGGACCTACGTTTGTCTTCACTAATCTTTTTCTCTTCACATATCTATAGAAGCTTTTGCAGTCAATTTTTATGTTCCCAGCAAGCTTCCTCTCATACTCTATTTTCCCCCTCCTAATTAGACCCTTTGTCCTCCTCTGCTGAATTCTAAATTTCTCCCAGTCCTCAGGTTTGCTGCTTTTTCTGGCCAATTTATATGCCGCTTCCTTGGATCTAACACTATCCTTAATTTCCCATGTTAGCCACGGTTGAGCCACCTTTTTACTCTAGATAGGGATGTACAATTGTTGAAGTTCTTCCATGTGATCTTTAAAGTTTGCCATTGCCTATCCACCGTCAACCCTTTAAGTATCATTTGCCAATCTATTCTAGTCAATTAACGTTTCATACCATTGAAGTTACCTTTCCTTAAGTTCAGGACCCGAGTCTCTGAATTAACTGTGTTACTCTCCATCTTAATAAAGAATTCTACCATATTATGGTCATTCTTCCCCAAGGGGCCTTGCACAACAAGATTGCTAATTAGTCCTTTCTCATTACACATCACCCAGTCTAGGATGGCCCATTGTCGCTCACCAGGACATTGGGTAGGCCGTGTGTGGCAAGCATGACCCGCAGGCTTTCAGTAGTAGCAGCGGACGTGCTAGCCGACATTATCTCACATTCAATCCACTTGGAGTATGAGTCTACAACCACAAGGAACATTTTACCCAAGAACGGGCCTGCATAGTCGACGTGTACCCTTAGACCACAGTTTGGAGGGCCAAGACCATAAACTTAGCTACGCCTCCCTGGGTGCATTGCTTAACTGCTTCACTTGAACCATGCTGTGGGACTAGGGTCTTGGCGAATCGAATAACTAGGGATGTAGAGAGGGATTTAAACTAAATAGCCGGGGGGTGGGTTCAGGTGAGTGGAAATTTTAGAAGGCAATAGAGCAGGGTAGCACTGAGGGAAATGATAACCAGAGCGTGACAGCAAGGGACAGAATGTATAAACATAAGAGTGTATCAGAAAGTGGGGTCAAAGCAGGGAAAAATGTTAAAAAAACAAAATTAAAAGCTCTTTATCTGAATGCACGCAGCATTCGTAACAAAATGGATGAGTTGACGGCACAAATAGATGTAAATGGGTATGATCTGATAGCCATTACAGAGACGTGGTTGCAAGGTGACTAAGGCTGGGAACTGAATATTCAGGGTACTTGACAATTCGGAAGGATTGCTGCCGGGAACGGAGAATCTTAGTTATGAGGACAGATTGGATAGGCTGGGTTTGTTCTCGTTGGAGCGGAGGAGGTTGAGAGGAAACCTCATTGAGGTGTACAAAATATTGAGGGGCCTGGACATGGTGAATAGTAGGGGCTTATTTCCATCGGTGGAGGGGTCTATTACGAGAGGGCATAGTTTTAGGGTGGTTGGTGGAAGGTTTGGAGGGGATTTGAAGGGGGGCTTCTTTACGCAGAGGGTTGTGGGGATCTGGAACTTGTTGCCTGGAAGAGTGGTGGATGCAGAAACTGTCACCACATTTGGAAGATGATTTGATGGGCACTGAAGTGTCGTAACCTGCAGGGTTACAGACCTGGAGCTGGTAATTGGGATTAGACTGGATAACCTTTTGTTGGCCGGCACAGACATAATGGTAAGTACTGCAGGGAATCGAATACAGACAGGGTGATCTCCTGGACTAGTTTCGATCACCTGGATGGGGCGGAGAGGAATTTTCCCAGATTTATTTTCCCTAATTGGGCCTGGGTTTTTATCTGGTTTTTGCCTCTCCCAGGAGATCACATGGCTCCAGTTGTGGTGGTGTGTAGAATGTTTCAGTGTAGGGGGTGTCGCAGTTGTGTGGGGCGGACTGGTTGGACTGGGTGCTCTTTACAGGTTACGACAGGTTAGGTGAGTGGGCAAATGCATGGCAGATGCAGTATAATGTGGATAAATGTGAGGTTATCCACTTTAGTGGCAAAAACATGAAGGCAGAATTTTATCTGAATGGCGGCAGATTAGGAAAAGGGGAGGTGCAATGAGACCTGGGTGTCATGGTACATCAGTCATTGAAAGTTGGCATGCAGGTACAGCAGGCGGTGAAGAAGGCAAATTGTATATTGACCTTCATAGCTAGGGGATTTGAGTATAGGAATAGGGAGGTCTTACTGCAGTTGAACAGGGCCTTAGTGAGGCCTCACCTGGAATATTGTGTTCAGTTTTGGTCTCCTAATCTGAGGAAGGACGTTCTTGCTATTGAGGGAGTGCAGCGAAGGTTCACCAGACTTATTCCCGGGATGGCAGGACTGACATATGAGGAGAGACTGGATCGACTGGGCCTGTATTCACTGGAGTTTAGAAGGATGAGAGGGGATCTCATAGAAACATATAAAATTCTGAATGACTGGAGAGGTTAGATGCTGGAAGAATGTTCCCGATGTTGGGGAAATCCAGAACCAGGGGACACAGTCTAAGGATAAGGGGTAAGCCATTTAGGATTGAGATGAGGAGAAACTTCTTCACTCAGAGAGTTGTTAACCTGTGGAATTCCCTACTGCAGAGAGTTGTTGATGTCAGTTCATTGGATATATTCAGGAGGGAGTTAGATATGGCCCTTACGGCTAAAGGGATCAAGGGGTATGGAGAGAAAACAGGAAAGGGGTACTGAGATGAATGATCAGCCATGATCTTATTGAATGGTGGAGGCTCGAAGGGCCGAATGGCCTACTCCTGCACCTATTTTCTATGTTTCTATGTTTCTATGTATTACATCTGTGAACGCAGGACTCTAAGTCCACATCGATACCGCGCACCACACGTGGGATGTGGCTATCACTTTCATCATTACGATGGTGGGTGGGTACTGTGGAGGTCATTGATGAAGGTGCCTCTGCCCTTCTTGGGGACCACTACTCGATTGCCCCACAGAAGGCAGTCTGCCTGTATAGACATTTCATCTTTGCGCCACTGGAACGGCTTTATCTGTTCCTGCATTTCCACTGGGACACTGGACCAGCTCCCGTGAAGCACACAGCTTTTGACTAGAGATAATACGGGGTCCTGGCTTGTCGAGGTTTTGATCTGCCGGGCAGTGATGGGTGAGTGCTCACTCTCAAATGCTTCCATAACCATGGCTAGATCTGCGGGCTGCGCCATTTCCACCCCCGTGGTGGGCAATGGCAGCCTACTGAGAGCATCTGCGCGGTTTTTTGTGCCTGGCCTGTGGCGGATGGTGTAGTTGTATGCGGACATCTCTGGATGCGGGCCGATGCATTGGTATTTATCCCTTTACTCTCGGAGAACAGGGATGTAAGTGGCTTATGGTCAGTTTCTAATTCGAATTTTAGCCCATACAGGTATTGATGCATTTTCTTTACCCCATAGACACATGCTAACGCTTCTTTTTCAATCATGCTGCAGGCTTTCTCGGCCTTAGACAGACTCCTGGATGCATAAGCAACTGGTTGCAGTTTACCAAAATCATTAGCTTGTTGCAATACACACCCAACTCCTTACGACGACGCATCACATGCTCGTACCAAACGCTTAGATGGATAATACAACACAAGCAATTTGTTTGAGCATAGCAATTTTCTCGCTTTTACAAAGGCATTTTCTTGGCTTTTACCCGAAACTCATTCGTCCCCTTTCATAGTAAGACATGCAGTGGTTCTAACAGTGTGCTGAGACCTGGTAAGAAGTTACCAAAGTAGTTCAAGAGACCCAGAAATGACTGCAGCTCCGTCAAGTTCTGTGGCCTCGGTGCATTCTCGATTGCCTCCGTCTTCACGTTGGTGGGCCTGATGCCGTCCACCGCAATCCTCCTTCCCAGGAACTCCACTTCAGGCACCAGGAAAATGCACTTCGAGCGTTTTAACCTGAGCCCCACGTGGTTGAGTCGATTAAGAACCTTCTCCAGGTTCTGCAGATGCTCGACTGTCTTCCGACCTGTGACCAAGATGTCGTCCTGGAAGACCACGGTGTGTGGGACCAATTTCAGTAAGCTTTCCATGTTTCTCTGGAATATTGCCGCCGCCGATCGGATTCTAAACGGGCATCTGTTATAAACAAAAACACCTTTCTACGTGTTGATGCAGGTGAGGGCCTTCAATGATTCCTCCAGTTCCTGTGTCATATAGGCTGAAGTCAGATCCAGCTTTGTGAACTTCTTTCCTCCCGCCAGCGTTGCAAAGAGGTCGTCGGCCTTTGGTAGTGGGTATTCGTCCTGCAGGGAGAAACGATTGATAGTTACTTTGTAATCGCTACAGATTCTGACGGTGCTGTCTCCCTTGAGGACTGGGACGATAGGACTAGCCCACTCATTGAACTCGATCGGGGAAATGATGCTCTCTCTTTGCAGCCAGTCTAGCTCGATCTCTACCCTTTCTCTCATCATGTACAGTACTGCTCTCGCCTTGTGATAGATGGGTCGCGCCCCCGGAATTAGGTGGATCTGCACTTTTGCTCCTTGGAATTTCCCGATGCCTGGTTCGAACAGCGAGGGAAATTTGTTTAAGACCTAGACACACGAAGTGTCATCAGCGGGCGATAGCGCTCGAACGTCGTCCCATTTCCAGCATTTCTTTCCCAGCCAGCTCCTGCTGAGCAGCGTGGGACCATCGCCCGGTACCACCCAGAGTGGTAGCTTGTGCACCGTTCCATCGTAGGAGACCTTTACGGTAGCACTGCCGATTACAGGAATCAGTTCTTTCGTGTAAGTTCTTAGTTTTGTGCGAACTGGAGTTAAGACTGGCCTTGAGGCCTTGTTGCACCACAGCCTTTCGAAAGTTTTTTTGCCCATGGACTGACTCGCGCCCGTGTCCAGCTCCATTGATACCGACCGGGAGTCCATTTAGTTCAACATTCAACATTATCGGGGGACAATTCGTGGTGAATGTGTGCACCCCATGTACCTCTGCCTTCTCTATCTGAGGCTCTGGTTCGTAGTGATCGTCCGTGGATCTGTCCTCTTCTGCAACATGGTGGTTTGCAGGTTGAACAGGCTTTGCAGCTCACCTGCACACTCATTGGAGGTGTCTCATTGTTCCACAGCCCTTGCAAACGTACTCTTTGAATTTGCATGAATGGAAACGATGATCACCCCCGCAGCGCCAACAAGGTGTTAATGGCCTTGCATTCATCACCCTTGATGGTGGACTCAGAGATATCTACGGACGTGTAGCTGCAGGTATGTGTGACCTGCCCTGTACGTTACGATTCGAAAACAACTTCACTTTGTTCACAGTACTTGTAGCAGCACTTGTGTGCTGAGAGGTTTGCTTCATATTGTCACTGGTGGCAATGAACGCCTGGGCTACCGCTATGGCCTTACTCAAGGTTGGGGTCTCTACAGTCAAAAGTTTGCGAAGTATGGTTTAGTGGCCAATGCCAAGAACGAAAAAGTCTCTGAGCATGTGCTCTAAATGTCCTTCAAATTCACAATGTCCTGCAAGGCATCTTAGCTTGGCGACATAACTCACCACTTCCTGGCCCTCAGACCTTTTGTAGGTGTAGAACTGGTACCACACCATCAGAACACTTCCGTTCGGGTTCAAATGCTCCCGGACCAGTGTGCACAAATCATCGTACGATTTCTCTGTGGTTTTCGCTGGAGTGAGCAGATTCTTCATGAGGCCATATCTTGGTGCCCGACAGACGGTGAGGAGGATCGCCCTTCGTTTGGTAGCGCTCTCTTCCCCATCTAGCTCGTTGGCCATGCAGTATTGGTCGAGTCGCTCCACAAAAGTTTCCCAATCATCTCCCTCCGAGAATTTCTCCAGGATGCCCACTGTTCTCTGCATTTTTGGGTTCGCTACCTGTATCCCATCGCCAGTTGTTGTGTACGGAGAAAGAGTCAGACTGAACACTGTGAGCTCAAAGTAAAGTGTGACCTTAGTCTTTTATTGCAGGTTAATTAAGTTAATTTGGAAACTAGGGTCCTGAACTTAAGGAAAGGTAAATTCGACGGTATGAGGTGTGAATTGGCTAGAATAGACTGGCAGAGGATACTTAAAGGGTTGACGGTGGATAAGCAATGGCAAACATTTAAAGATCACATGGATGAACTTCAGCAATTGTACATCCCTGTCTGGAGTAAAAATAAAACTGGGAAGGTGGCTCAACCATGGCTAACAAGGAAAATTAAAGATAGTGTTAAAACCAAGGAAGAGGCATATAAATTGGCTAGAAAAAGCAACAAACCTGAGGACTGGGAGAAATTTAGAATTCAACAGAGGAGGACCAAGGGTTTAATTAAGAAGGGGAAAATAGAGTACGAGAGGAAGCTTGCCAGGAACATAAAAACTGACTGCAAAAGCCTCTATAAATATGTGAAGAGAAAAAGATTAGTAAAGACAAACGTAGGTCCCTTGCAGTCAGATTGAGGTGAATTTATAATGGGGAACAAAGAAATGGCAGACAAATTGAACTAATACTTCGGTTCTGTCTTCACAAAAGAAGATACAAATAACCTTCCGAATGTACTCTGGGACAGTGGGTCTCGTGAGAATGAGGAACTGAAAGATATCCTTATTAGGTGGGAAATTGTGTTAGGGAAATTGATGGGATTAAAGGCCGATAAATCCCCGGGTCCTGATAGTCTGCATCCCAGAGTACTTAAAAGACTAAGGTTACACTTTACTTTGAACTCACAGTGTTCAGTCTGACTCTTTCTCCGTACACAACAACTGGCGACGAGATACAGATAGCGAACCCAAAAATGCAGAGAACAGTGGTCATCCTGGAGAAATTCTCGGAGGGAGATGATTGGGAAACTTGTGGAGCGACTCGACCAATACTGCGTGGCCAATGAGCTAGGTGGGGAAGAGAGCGCTACCAAACGAAGGGCGATCCTCCTCACCGTCTGTGGGGCACCAACGTACGGCCTCATGAAGAATCTGTTCACTCCAGCGAAACCCACGGAGAAATCATACGATGATTTGTGCACACTGGTCCGAGAGCATTTGAACCCGAAATAAAGCGTTCTGATGGCGAGGTACCGGTTCTACACCTACAAAAGGTCTGATGCATTGGTGATCATTTTCCAACAATCTATCGACTCTGGATCAGTTCCTATGGACTGGAGGGTAGCTAATGTAACGCCACTTTTTTAAAAAGGAGGGAGAGAAAAAGCGGGTAATTATAGACCGGTTAGCCTGACATCAGTAGTGGGGAAAATGTTGGAATCAATCATTAAGGATGAAATAGCAGCCCATTTGGAAAGCAGTGACAGGATCAGACCGAGTCAGCATGGATTTATGAAAGGGAAATCATGCTTGACGAATCTACTGGAATTTTATGAGGATGTAACTAGTAGAGTGGACAAGGGAGAACCACTGGATGTGGTGTATTTGGACTTTCAAAAGGCTTTTGACAAGGTCCCGCACAAGAGATTGGTGTACAAAATCAAAGCGCATGATATTGGGGGTAATGCACTGACATGGATAGAGAATTGTTTGGCAGACAGGAAGCAGAGTGTTGGGATAAACGAGTCCTTTTCAGAATGGCAGGCAGTTACTAGTGGGGTGCCGCAGGGCTCAGTGCTGGGACCCCAGCTCTTTACAATATACATTAACGATTTGGATGAAGGAATAGAGTGTAATATCTCCAAGTTTGCGGATGACACTAAACTGGGTGGCAGTGTAGTGGATATCTGAACGGAATATATGGAATTAAGGATAGTAAAGTAAACGGGATATATGAAAATGTATAAGCCATGGAGGAATAGCTGGGAGAATGTCAGATTGCAAATAGTGCAACATCAGCATAGCTAACAATCTGTCTCAAGGTTTCAAGTCACTAATCCTGCCAATAATATATAATTGTAACATGAAATACATCTGCAGAATTGCAAGGTCTCAGTAAATAGTCACACCATTAGATTGAAACGTTTGGAGGCAATACTTGAGCTTTCAAGAAGAACATCTCATATAGATTGACTAATGAGTGTCTGAGTTAGACTGTCAATCCATTTGTATTTTGTTATCTGATTTCAAAACTGTATAACTGTTAACGCTTTACGATGTAACTTCACCTATCCGTAGGGAGTGTGTACGCTCTATCCAGAGAGTATATCTTCTGTCTGATAGGTCTTACTGGCCGGTAATAAAGACTGCTTTGTTCAAAGCACAAGAGGTATTCGACTCAGTAATTTTACTGAACCAGAATGAAGTAAAAGAATCCAGGAATTAACATTGTGAGCTGTGAGGAGGATGCTAAGAGGCTGCAGGGTGACTTGGACAGGTTAGTTGAGTGGGCAAATACATGGCAAATGCAGTATAATGCGGATAAATGTGAGGTTATCCATTTTGGGGGCAAAAACACGAAGACAGAATATTATTTGAATGGCGGCAGACTAGAAAAAGGGGAGGTGCAACGCGACCTGGGTGTCATGGTTCATCAGTCACTGAAAGTGGGCACGCAGGTACAGCAGGCGGTAAAGAAGACAAATGGTATGTTGGCCTTCATAGCTAGAGGATTTGACAGGGCAGGGAGGTCTTACTGCAGTTGTACAGGGCCTGAGTGAGGCCTCACCTGGAATATTGTGTTCAGTTTTGGTCTCCTAGTTTGAAGAAGGATGTTCTTGCTATTGAGGGAGTGCAGCGAAAGTTCACCAGACTGATTCCAGGGATGGCTGGACTGTCATATGAGGAGAGACTGGATCAACTGGGCCTTTATTCACTGGCGTTTAGAAGGATGAGAGGGGATCTCATAGAAACATACAAGATTTTGACGGGACTGGACGGGTTAGATGCGGGAAGAATGTTCTCGATGTTGGGGAAGTCCAGAACCAGGCGACATAGTCTTAGGATAAGGGGTAGGCCATTTGGGACTGAGATGAGGAGAAACTTCTTCACTCAGAGAGTTGTTGACCTGTGGAATTCCCTGCTGCAGAGAGTTGTTGATAACAGTTCATTGGATATATTCAAGAGGGTGTTAGATATGGCCCTTACGGTTAAGGGGATCAAGGGGTATGGAGAGAAAGCAGGAAAGGGGTACTGAAGGAATGATCAGCCATGAACTCATTGAATGGCAGTGCAGGCTCGAAGGGCTAAATGGCCTACTCTTGCACCTATTTTCTATGTTTCTATGTCTCCAGACTGCCTCTCCAACCTGTGATGCCTCCTTAAATACCTGTGCTCCCAAGGGATTATGGGATCCCTTGAGACTCCAGGGGATGAGCCCATTGGTGGCGGTACAGAGTAAATACGAGTTTACATATATAACAATTGTGACCAGAGAAACATGCGCCACGATAGAGACAAAGGACGAAAGTGGAAACATTGGTCCCATTTAAAGGTGTACACTGATTAGCTGCGCCGGCACACTCCTGATTGCCAGCCCGGGAGCCAGAACAGAGGGAAATGCCAATACACCTGATAACGCTGCAATGACCACGAACCAAAATAAGACCCAGTGTACGCAAGAAGGACTATGTATGACCTGTGAAGGAAATGGAAGCGAAACATTTGGACACACGGATGAAAGGGGTAATTGTACTAATAGTACACATGATGGACTTATAGACTTTTACATAAGGTCGGAGCCCGGAATGGCCACCTCAATCCCAATTACAACCCAATTGCCACACCCGAACCAGTTGCCTGTAATGATGCACAGAGTAAATTGGAAGGACAGGGATTAATACTTGAAAAAAGTACGGAAAAGGTGATACTTGTGCCAGGGTATGTTGCAGTTAGGGTAATCTTGAATGTAGGCCAGATAGAATTACCTAAATGGTGTAATACAGTAAGAAATAAATTATACTCCCATCTTTTAAAGCAACAATGGTATCGCATGCAATTTAAGAAAACAAACGAAAAACGACAGAAGCGAGGTGTGATAAAGATGGCAGGAGCGATGTACGCAGCAGGAGTAGCGACAGTTAATACAATAGATATAAGCGAGATCGAGGAACAGTTGCTAATGTTAAAAAGATCAATGAGAACGATAATAGAACAGGGATATAAGGATAGTGAGGTAATAAGCAAGACAGGAAAGGGAGGGTCACAGATAATAGCGGACGCAGCAACCTTAATAGAGCCAATACAGGACATGATAAATCAGATTAATGCTAGAGTAAGAAATATAACAGAAGCCCAAAATGTGGGAACTGCTTGTGCTACGTTAACCTATCAGCCAGTCCAGGCAGAGGGCGGTCGAGGGGGTTATTAAGCCCGACTGCCTGCCTCACTTCCGTGGTTACATCCGAGCCAGGGTGTCCCTGGAGATGGAGCACGCGGTGTCCACCGGTACGCTCGCGGCCTTCCGCGGGAGGTGGGCGCCGGAGGGACTGGAGTGTATCATCACCTCTGGCAACCACATTTTAATTTGATCATTTAAGTTTAAAGTTTAATTTGTTTAATTTGCTGGATTTAGTGCCCCCCCCCCCTTTTAGCCAGGGGGCACTTGTATAATTTATCTTTTTAGTGCCCTAAATCCCCCCCCCCAAAAAAAAGGGACACTGGAAAAAAAATGTATTTTGGAGTTTGACTCCCCTTCCAGGAGGCATTTGGTTAAAGTGCACAACCAAAATAGTTGTGCTACGTTAACCATATGGTTGCTGTCTAATATACAGGTAAATCTCCTACAAATACAGATGCACCAAGTACCTGATTGGATAATGAACGATATGTTAAACAATTGGACCCACAAGCAGGCTGAGCCATGCGATTTAAGGGATATCACCATAGTTAATGGGGTTAGTGACAGGTATAAGAAGGATGAAGGGTACTATGTAGGAATACTTACGCATATCCCCAAGCAACTAGCAGCATTCTACTCTCTGTATAAGGTACACAACATTGGAAAAGTACATCAAGGGACGTGGATATCACTCACAAGTCCGCCCAAACATGCTATAAAGATAAAGAGCACTAAAGGTATAGATTTAAGTATGTGTAAACCAGGGAATAATCAATGAGCATGTCCACAGAGTGTGATCAGCACAATGTTGAGCGAATGTGGATTCCAGACATATAACACGTGTGCAATATCGATTAAACCATGCCAGAATGAGAAATGTATACAATATACTAATGTGGGAAAACTGATGTATGTTGTTACTGATGCTGTAAATTAAAAGGGAGGAGTGATGTGCTCCATACTGGATAATAATGTGGTGTTTACACATTTGACAATAGACATTGTTATATGTGACTCGAATTTAAGGAAGCCCCAAGAAGTGTAATTTACGGCATCAATAACAACAAGACTTTGGGAAACTTGAACTCAGATGAAGAACTGCATCATTTGTGTGTACTCAGTTCTCACCATTACCACCCTTGACAGCTGATTGGGAAAAGATCGTGGAAAAGGCCAAAGATATTGTACATGAGTGGACCCAACTAAAAAAAGGAAATCAGGATGCATGCAGAGGAGGCAGACAAAGCACTTGTTGACTCTGGACTTTGGGCTAATATGTGGAATTGGGGTTTGAATGGTAATATACACCTCTGGAAAAGAATAATATCACATGTATTGGTTGTTGTGCAAGGCTTGCTTGTGCTCGGATTGCTAATATGCTTATGTGTTGTACGAAGCACGTATAAGGAATGGAAACCAAAGGTACAAAGGAAGAATGACAACATTTCTGAAAAGTTACTGAATGCTACTAAGTTATAGATATATGGCCTGTTTGGGACACGCTATGTCCAAGGACCATAAGGGGGGACTGAAGGGGTTGCAGTGAGGAGAGGGCGAATTAAAATAGCAGGCTAAGGCATAAAAGCAAGGAAAATAGCATAACAAGAACAGGTTAGGACTTAGCTTGCACAGGTATAGAAATAGCCTTTAGGAATAACAAGTCAGTATGAGTAAAAACTGAAGTTGGAGAAACTGAAGCTCAGCCCAACCACATGGAGGAACAATCAGACATTAGATAATACGTGGCAACAGAAGGGAGCTAAAAATTAACATCGGGTACAAAGTTGAGAGGAATTTAAAGTTGTTTTTCTGATCACCAAGAGAATGATGAAATATAGAATGTTCTAAAAAGTAGGCGGGGCCATTAGGTAATGCGGAACATAAAGTATATAAGACCTGGCTATTATATGTAAAGGTAGAGCTTCACTTGGGACTGCCCTAATGACCTCTCTCGCATATGTGGTACAAGCTTGAATAAACTCGCTTTGTTGCATTGTACTACTGCCTGAAGCTCATTATTGAGACAACCCCCAACACCATTTAATATGATCATGGCTGATCTGATCATGGACTCGGCTCCACTTCCCTGCCCGCTCCCCATAACCCTTTATTCTGTCTATCTCCACCTTAAATTTATTCAATGACCCAGCCTCCACAGCTCTCTGTTGCAGATAATTCCGTAGATTTACAACCCTCTGAGAGAAGAAATTCCTCCTCATCTCAGCTTTAAATGGGCAGCCCCTTATTCTAGGATTACGTGCCCTAGTTTTAGTTTCCCCTATGAGTGGAAATATCCTCTCTGCATCCACCTTGTCGAGCCCCCTCATTATCTTATATCTTTCGATAAGATCACCTTTCATTCTTGTGAACTCCAATGAATATAGGCCCAAGCTACTCAACCTATCTTCATAAGTCAACCCCCTCATCTCCGGAAACAACCTCGTGAACCTTCTCTGAACTGTCGCCAATGCAAGTATATCCCTCTTTAAATATGGAGACCAAAACTGTACTCTAGGTGTGGCCTGATGCATCTTACCTCGTCGACGGGGCCCGCCCGCCCGGCATCTCACTGGGGGCGGGCCACGCTCGAAGACCTCGGCATCGTCGTCTTCTCTCCCCCCCCCGCCCGTTCTTCTCCCCCCCTCCATTCCTCTTCTCCCCCCCCTCCATTCCTCTTCTCCCCCCCTCCATTCCTCTTCTCCCCCCCTCCATTCCTCTTCTCCCCCCCCTCCATTCCTCTTCTCCCCCCCCCGTTCTTCTCCCCTCCCTCCATTCCTCTTCTCCCCCCCTCCATTCCTCTTCTCCCCCCCTCCATTCCTCTTCTCCCCCCCTCCATTCCTCTTCTCCCCTCCCTCCATTCCTCTTCTCCCCCCCCTCCATTCCTCTTCTCCCCCCCCCGTTCTTCTCCCCTCCCTCCATTCCTCTTCTCCCCCCACCTCCATTCCTCTTCTCCCCTCCCTCCATTCCTCTTCTCCCCCCACCTCCATTCCTCTTCTCCCCTCCCCGTTCCTCTTCTCCCCCCTCTCACTCTCTCCCCACCCCTCTCTCTCTCCCCCCTCTCTCTCTCTCCCCCCTCTCTCTCGCTCCCCACCCCTCTCTCTCTCTCCCCCCTCTCTCTCGCTCCCCCCCCTCTCTTCCCCCCGCCTCTCTCTCTTCTCCCTGGTGCTGCAGCAGGTGAGCAGAAATAATTTATTATTTATTGAATTATTTTTTTTATTATTTTAAAAAGAAATTTTTGATTGATTTATTGGTTTATTTATCATTTATTATTGATGATGGATGTTTATTTGTAAAAGTTGTGTTTAATGTTTGTAAATTTCCCCCAGCCACATCTCTCGTTCCCTACGCCTGATTTGTAACCTACACCTGATTTCTAAGTGAAGGCTATACTTACTCCATTCTAAGTTAGTTTTGAGTAACTTTTTATTGCCTAAACTTGCAAAACAGGCGTAAGTGGCTGGACACGGCCCCTTTTGGAAAAAAAAAATCTGTTCTAAAATGGAACTGTTCTCACTCACTAGAACTGGAGCAAACTAAATGCCGAGAATTGCAATTTCTAAGATACTCCAATCTAAACTAGTTGCTCTAAAAAAAATAGGAGCAACTCAGGCCAAAACTTGACCCCATTATTTCTAAGATAGATCAATGTAATTGGGCTACACCCATTGTTGTTG